>NC_056718.1:2323864-2463864 GCF_018831695.1 Puntigrus tetrazona
CATTCGTCTTCCTTTTCAGGCACGTGATTGATCAGTCTGTCCAACGAGCTGCTTTGCAGGGCTCCTGTTTACTGCTTGGGCCATCTCATAACAACTACAGATAAGAAGGCTGAAAACAGCTATACCTGTGCTTAAGTTATAAACAATGGACTAACAGAAACAGAGACAACCTTACAAACCTGTTTCTCTCTCACCCTTGGGACTGTCTTTGAAGCTGCTGCCACAGAAAGCGGTAACATCATATAATCAGTTTCGGTGAGGACATATGCCATTCCTACCAGGACTTATTTAACTTATACTAACGACAAACCATGGTTCACTGGTAAATGAGGCGTGCTGTTCTCTGAAATGAGGTTTCCTTTTTTTCAGAATTATTAGTCTTCCAAAACTCTCTTCTCTAACGCTAAAGCATGTTTGCTAAAGGGACTTCTCTCTTCCTTTTCGGTCACGTGACTCATCAGTCTGTCCAATTAGCTGCTTTGGGAGCTCCTGTTTACTGCTTGGGTTCCTCTCATAACGACTCTACAGATAAGAGCTGAAAACAGCTATACCTGTGCTTAGGATTGTAAAACAATGGTCTAACGAAACAGAGACAAACTTACAAACCTGTTTCTCTCTCTCACCTTTGGGACTGTCTTTGAAGCTGCTGCCACAGAAACGGTAACATCATATATCAGTTTCTGTGAGGACATATGCATTCCTACCAGGACTTATTTAACTTATAACAACGACAAACCATGGTTCACTGGTAAATGAGCGTGCTGTTCTCCAACGGGTTCCTTCCCAAAATACACAGACTGAACGGAGTGTCTTTCAGGGGTTTGACTCTAGCACAATGGCACACCCGCCCACGTGGCGGTCCTTGGTGGTTCAGTGGTAGAATTCTCGCCTGCCACGCGGGAGACCCGGGTTCGATTCCCGGCCAATGCTGGCAAAACCATTGCCTATGCAGTGGCGGACAAGAACACAACCTGGTTTAGCTCTCCTTAAAATTGAACCTGAAATTAAGTTCTACTCATAAAATACCTGCGAATGTCATTGTTTTTTTTTTTTTAATTTAACATTGGTCAATAATACCTTCCTGATAGAGACTGGAAGAATTCTCGCCTGCCACACGGGAACCCGTTACCGATTCCCGGCCAATTAAAAAAAAAAAAAGGTTACCATTATTTCAGAATTGTGAGTCTTTAAAACTCTTCTTAACACTCTTCTTAACACTTTTGCTTAAGGGACGTTCGTCTTCCTTTTCAGTCACGTGATTCATCAGTCTGTCCAACGAGCTGCTTTGGGAGCTCCTGTTTACTGCTTGGTCCATCTCATAACGACCTACAGATAAGAGCTGAAAACAGCTATATCTGTGCTTAGGATTGTAAAACAATGGACTAACGAAACAGAGACAACCTTACAAACCTGTTTCTCTCTCACCTTTGGGACTGTCTTTGAAGCTGCTGCCACAGAAACGGTAAAATCATATAATCAGTTTCTGTGAGGACATATGCATTCCTACCAGGACTTATTTAACTTATAACAACGACAAACCATGGTTCACTGGTAAATGAGCGTGCTGTTCTCTGAAATGAGGTTTCCTTTTTTCAGAATTGTGAGTCTTTAAAACTCTTTTTAACACTAAAGCATGTTTTGCTTAAGGGACGTTCGCCTTCCTTTTCAGTCACGTGATTCATCAGTCTGTCCAACGAGCTGCTTTGGGAGCTCCTGTTTACTGCTTGGTCCATCTCATAACGACCTACAGATAAGAGCTGAAAACAGCTATACCTGTGCTTAGGATTGTAAAACAATGGACTAACGAAACAGAGACAACCTTACAAACCTGTTTCTCTCTCACCTTTGGGACTGTCTTTGAAGCTGCTGCCACAGAAACGGTAACATCATATAATCAGTTTCTGTGAGGACATATGCATTCCTACCAGGACTTATTTAACTTATAACAACGACAAACCATGGTTCACTGGTAAATGAGCGTGCTGTTCTCTGAAATGAGGTTTCCTTTTCAGAATTATTAGTCTTAAAACTCTTCTTAACGCTAAAGCATGTTTTGCTAAAGGGACTTCTCTCTTCCTTTTCGGTCACGTGACTCATCAGTCTGTCCAATTAGCTGCTTTGGGAGCTCCTGTTTACTGCTTTGGTTCCTCTCATAACGACCTACAGATAAGAGCTGAAAACAGCTATACCTGTGCTTAGGATTGTAAAACAATGGTCTAACGAAACAGAGACAAACTTACAAACCTGTTTCTCTCTCTCACCTTTGGGACTGTCTTTGAAGCTGCTGCCACAGAAACGGTAACATCATATATCAGTTTCTGTGAGGAAATATGCATTCCTACCAGGACTTATTTAACTTATAACAACGACAAACCATGGTTCACTGGTAAATCAGCATGCTGTTCTCCAACGGGGTTCGCTTCCCAAAATACACAGACTGAACGGAGTGTCTTTCAGGGGTTTGACTCTAGCACAATGGCACACCCAGCCCACGTGGCGTTCCTTGGTGGTTCAGTGGTAGAATTCTCGCCTGCCACACGGGAAACCCGTTACCGATTCCCGGCCAATTAAAAAAAAAAGATTACCATTATTTCAGAATTGTGAGTCTTTAAAACTCTTCTTAACCCTAAAGCATGTTTTGCTTAAGGGACGTTCGTCTTCCTTTTCAGTCACGTGATTCATCTGTCTGTCCAACGAGCTGCTTTGGGAGCTCCTGTTTACTGCTTGGTCCATCTCATAACGACCTACAGATAAGAGCTGAAAACAGCTATACCTGTGCTTAGGATTGTAAAACAATGGACTAACGAAACAGAGACAACCTTACAAACCTGTTTTCTCTCACCTTTGGGACTGTCTTTGAAGCTGCTGCCACAGAAACGGTAACATCATATAATCAGTTTCTGTGAGGACATATGCATTCCTACCAGGACTTATTTAACTTATAACAACGACAAACCATGGTTCACTGGTAAATGAGCGTGCTGTTCTCTGAAATGAGGTTTCCTTTTTTCAGAATTATTAGTCTTTAAAACTCTTCTTAACGCTAAAGCATGTTTTGTTAAAGGGACTTCTCTCTTCCTTTTCGGTCACGTGACTCATCAGTCTGTCCAATTAGCTGCTTTGGGAGCTCCTGTTTACTGCTTGGTTCCTCTCATAACGACCTACAGATAAGAGCTGAAAACAGCTATACCTGTGCTTAGGATTGTAAAACAATGGACTAACGAAACAGAGACAACCTTACAAACCTGTTTCTCTCTCACCTTTGGGACTGTCTTTGAAGCTGCTGCCACAGAAACGGTAACATCATATAATCAGTTTCGGTGAGGACATATGCATTCCTACCAGGACTTATTTAACTTATAACAACGACAAACCATGGTTCACTGGTAAATGAGCGTGCTGTTCTCCAACGGGGTTCGCTTCCCAAAATACACAGACTGAACGGAGTGTCTTTCAGGGGTTTGACTCTAGCACAATGGCACACCCCGCCCACGTGGCGGTCCTTGGTGGTTCAGTGGTAGAATTCTCGCCTGCCACGCGGGAGACCCGGGTTCGATTCCCGGCCAATGCTGGCAAAACCATTGCCTATGCAGTGGCGGACGAGAACACAACCTGGTTTAGCTCTCCTTAAAATTGAACCTGAAATTAAGTTCTACTCATAAAATACCTGCGAATGTCATTGTTTTTTTTTTTAATTTAACATTGGTCAATAATACCTTCCTGATAGAGACTGGAAGAATTCTCGCCTGCCACCACGGGAACCCGTTACGATTCCCGCCAATTAAAAAAAGGTTACCATTATTTCAGAATTGTGAGTCTTTAAAACTCTTCTTAACACTAAAGCATGTTTTGCTTAAGGGACGTTCATCTTCCTTTTCAGTCACGTGATTCATCAGTCTGTCCAACGAGCTGCTTTGGGAGCTCCTGTTTACTGCTTGGTCCATCTCATAACGACCTACAGATAAGAGCTGAAAACAGCTATATCTGTGCTTAGGATTGTAAAACAATGGACTAACGAAACAGAGACAACCTTACAAACCTGTTTCTCTCTCACCTTTGGGACTGTCTTTGAAGCTGCTGCCACAGAAACGGTAACATCATATAATCAGTTTCTGTGAGGACATATGCATTCCTACCAGGACTTATTTAACTTATAACAACGACAAACCATGGTTCACTGGTAAATGAGCGTGCTGTTCTCTGAAATGAGGTTTCCTTTTTTCAGAATTGTGAGTCTTTAAAACTCTTCTTAACACTAAAGCATGTTTTGCTTAAGGGACGTTCGTCTTCCTTTTCAGTCACGTGATTCATCAGTCTGTCCAACGAGCTGCTTTGGGAGCTCCTGTTTACTGCTTGGTCCATCTCATAACGACCTACAGATAAGAGCTGAAAACAGCTATACCTGTGCTTAGGATTGTAAAACAATGGTCTAACGAAACAGAGACAAACTTACAAACCTGTTTCTCTCTCACCTTTGGGACTGTCTTTGAAGCTGCTGCCACAGAAACGGTAACATCATATATCAGTTTCTGTGAGGAAATATGCATTCCTACCAGGACTTATTTAACTTATAACAACGACAAACCATGGTTCACTGGTAAATCAGCATGCTGTTCTCCAACGGGGTTCGCTTCCCAAAATACACAGACTGAACGGAGTGTCTTTCAGGGGTTTGACTCTAGCACAATGGCACACCCAGCCCACGTGGCGTTCCTTGGTGGTTCAGTGGTAGAATTCTCGCCTGCCACGCGGGAGACCCGGGTTCGATTCCCGGCCAATGCTGGCAGAACCATTGCATATACAGTGGCGGACGAGAACACAACCTGGTTTAGCTGTCCTTAAAATTGAACCTGAAATTAAGTTCTACTCATAAAATAGCTGCGAATGTTATTGTTTTTTTTTTTTTATTTAACATTGGTCAATAATACCTTCCTGATAGAGACTGGAAGAATTCTCGCCTGCCACACGGGAAACCCGTTACCAATTCCCGGCCAATTAAAAAAAAAAGGTTACCATTATTTCAGAATTGTGAGTCTTTAAAACTCTTCTTAACACTAAAGCATGTTTTGCTTAAGGGACGTTCGTCTTCCTTTTCAGTCACTTGATTCATCAGTCTGTCCAACGAGCTGCTTTGGGAGCTCCTGTTTACTGCTTGGTCCATCTCATAACGACCTACAGATAAGAGCTGAAAACAGCTATACCTGTGCTTAGGATTGTAAAACAATGGTCTAACGAAACAGAGACAAACTTACAAACCTGTTTCTCTCTCACCTTTGGGACTGTCTTTGAAGCTGCTGCCACAGAAACGGTAACATCATATAATCAGTTTCTGTGAGGACATATGCATTCCTACCAGGACTTATTTAACTTATAACAACGACAAACCATGGTTCACTGGTAAATGAGCGTGCTGTTCTCTGAAATGAGGTTTCCTTTTTTCAGAATTATTAGTCTTTAAAACTCTTCTTAACGCTAAAGCATGTTTTGCTAAAGGGACTTCTCTCTTCCTTTTTGGTCACGTGACTCATCAGTCTGTCCAATTAGCTGCTTTGGGAGCTCCTGTTTACTGCTTGGTTCCTCTCATAACGACCTACAGATAAGAGCTGAAAACAGCTATACCTGTGCTTAGGATTGTAAAACAATGGTCTAACGAAACAGAGACAAACTTACAAACCTGTTTCTCTCTCACCTTTGGGACTGTCTCTGAAGCTGCTGCCACAGAAACGGTAACATCATATATCAGTTTCTGTGAGGACATATGCATTCCTACCAGGACTTATTTAACTTATAACAACGACAAACCATGGTTCACTGGTAAATGAGCGTGCTGTTCTCCAACGGGGTTCGCTTCCCAAAATACACAGACTGAACGGAGTGTCTTTCAGGGGTTTGACTCTAGCACAATGGCACACCCCGCCCACGTGGCGGTCCTTGGTGGTTCAGTGGTAGAATTCTCGACCCGGGTTCGATTCCCGGCCAATGCTGGCAAAACCATTGCATATACAGTGGCGGAAGAGAACACAACCTGGTTTAGCTGTCCTTAAAATTGAACCTGAAATTAAGTTCTACTCATAAAATAGCTGCGAATGTTATTGTTTTTTTTTTTATTTAACATTGGTCAATAATACCTTCCTGATAGAGACTGGAAGAATTCTCGCCTGCCACACGGGAACCCGTTACCGATTCCCGGCCAATTAAAAAAAAAGGTTACCATTATTTCAGAATTGTGAGTCTTTAAAACTCTTCTTAACACTAAAGCACGTTTTGCTTAAGGGACGTTCGTCTTCCTTTTCAGTCACGTGATTCATCAGTCTGTCCAACGAGCTGCTTTGGGAGCACCTGTTTACTGCTTGGTCCATCTCATAACGACCTACAGATAAGAGCTGAAAACAGCTATACCTGTGCTTAGGATTGTAAAACAATGGACTAACAAAACAGAGACAACCTTACAAACCTGTTTCTCTCTCACCTTTGGGACTGTCTTTGAAGCTGCTGCCACAGAAACGGTAACATCATATAATCAGTTTCTGTGAGGACATATGCATTCCTACCAGGACTTATTTAACTTATAACAACGACAAACCATGGTTCACTGGTAAATGAGCGTGCTGTTCTCTGAAATGAGGTTTCCTTTTTTCAGAATTATTAGTCTTTAAAACTCTTCTTAACGCTAAAGCATGTTTTGCTAAAGGGACTTCTCTCTTCCTTTTCGGTCACGTGACTCATCAGTCTGTCCAATTAGCTGCTTTGGGAGCTCCTGTTTACTGCTTGGTTCCTCTCATAACGACCTACAGATAAGAGCTGAAAACAGCTATACCTGTGCTTAGGATTGTAAAACAATGGTCTAACGAAACAGAGACAAACTTACAAACCTGTTTCTCTCTCACCTTTGGGACTGTCTCTGAAGCTGCTGCCACAGAAACGGTAACATCATATATCAGTTTCTGTGAGGACATATGCATTCCTACCAGGACTTATTTAACTTATAACAACGACAAACCATGGTTCACTGGTAAATGAGCGTGCTGTTCTCCAGCGGGGTTCGCTTCCCAAAATACACAGACTGAGCGGAGTGTCTTTCAGGGTTTGACTCTAGCACAATGGCACACCCGCCCACGTGGCGGTCCTTGGTGGTTCAGTGGTAGAATTCTCGACCGGGTTCGATTCCCGGCCAATGCTGGCAAAACCATTGCATATACAGTGGCGGAAGAGAACACAACCTGGTTTAGCTGTCCTTAAAATTGAACCTGAAATTAAGTTCTACTCATAAAATAGCTGCGAATGTTATTGTTTTTTTTTTTTTATTTAACATTGGTCAATAATACCTTCCTGATAGAGGCTGGAAGAATTCTGCGCCTGCCACACGGAAACCCGTTACCGATTCCCGGCCAATTAAAAAAAAAGGTTACCATTATTTCAGAATTGTGAGTCTTTAAAACTCTTCTTAACACTAAAGCATGTTTTGCTTAAGGGACATTCGTCTTCCTTTTCAGTCACGTGATTCATCAGTCTGTCCAACGAGCTGTTTTGGGAGCTCCTGTTTACTGCTTGGTCCATCTCATAACGACCTACAGACAAGAGCTGAAAACAGCTATACCTGTGCTTAGGATTGTAAAACAATGGACTAACGAAACAGAGACAACCTTACAAACCTGTTTCTCTCTCACCTTTGGGACTGTCTTTGAAGCTGCTGCCACAGAAACGGTAACATCATATAATCAGTTTCTGTGAGGACATATGCATTCCTATCAGGACTTATTTAACTTATAACAACGACAAACCATGGTTCACTGGTAAATGAGCGTGCTGTTCTCTGAAATGAGGTTTCCTTTTTTCAGAATTATTAGTCTTTAAAACTCTTCTTAACGCTAAAGCATGTTTTGCTAAAGGGACTTCTCTCTTCCTTTTCGGTCAGGTGACTCATCAGTCTGTCCAATTAGCTGCTTTGGGAGCTCCTGTTTACTGCTTGGTTCCTCTCATAACGACCTACAGATAAGAGCTGAAAACAGCTATACCTGTGCTTAGGATTGTAAAACAATGGTCTAACGAAACAGAAACAAACTTACAAACCTGTTTCTCTCTCACCTTTGGGACTGTCTTTGAAGCTGCTGCCACAGAAACGGTAACATCATATATCACTTTCTGTGAGGACATATGCATTCCTACCAGGACTTATTTAACTTATAACAACGACAAACCATGGTTCACTGGTAAATGAGCGTGCTGTTCTCCAACGAGGTTCGCTTCCCAAAATACACAGACTGAACGGAGTGTCTTTCAGGGGTTTGACTCTAGCACAATGGCACACCCCGCCCACGTGGCGGTCCTTGGTAGTTCAGTGGTAGAACTCTCGCCAGCCACACGGGAAACCCGTTACCGATTCCCGGCCAATTAAAAAAAAAGGTTACCATTATTTCAGAATTGTGAGTCTTTAAAACTCTTCTTAACACTAAAGCATGTTTTGCTTAAGGGACGTTAAATCTTCCTTTTCAGTCACGTGATTCATCAGTCTGTCCAACGAGCTGCTTTGGGAGCTCCTGTTTACTGCTTGGTCCATCTCATAACGACCTACAGATAAGAGCTGAAAACAGCTATACCTGTGCTTAGGATTGTAAAACAATGGACTAACGAAACAGAGACAACCTTACAAACCTGTTTCTCTCTCACCTTTGGGACTGTCTTTGAACCTGCTGCCACAGAAACGGTAACATCATATAATCAGTTTCTGTGAGGACATATGCATTCCTACCAGGACTTATCTAACTTATAACAACGACAAACCATGGTTCACTGGTAAATGAGCGCGCTGTTCTCTGAAATGAGGTTTCCTTTTTTCGGAATTATTAGTCTTTAAAACTCTTCTTAATGCTAAAGCATGTTTTGCTAAAGGGACTTCTCTCTTCCTTTTCGGTCACGTGACTCATCAGTCTGTCCAATTAGCTGCTTTGGGAGCTCCTGTTTACTGCTTGGTTCCTCTCATAACGACCTACAGATAAGAGCTGAAAACAGCTATACCTGTGCTTAGGATTGGAAAACAATGGTCTAACGAAACAGAGACAAACTTACAAATCTGTTTCTCTCTCACCTTTGGGACTGTCTTTGAAGCTGCTGCCACAGAAACGGTAACATCATATATCAGTTTCTGTGAGGACATATGCATTCCTACCAGGACTTATTTAACTTATAACAACGACAAACCATGGTTCACTGGTAAATGAGCGTGCTGTTCTCTGAAATGAGGTTTCCTTTTTTCAGAATTATTAGTCTTTAAAACTCTTCTTAACGCTAAAGCATGTTTTGCTAAAGGGACTTCTCTCTTCCTTTTCGGTCACGTGACTCATCAGTCTGTCAATTAGCTGCTTTGGGAGCTCCTGTTTACTGCTTGGTTCCTCTCATAACGACCTACAGATAACAGCTGAAAACAGCTATACCTGTGCTTAGGAGTGTAAAACAATGGTCTAACGAAACAGAGACAAACTTACAAACCTGTTTCTCTCTCACCTTTGGGACTGTCTCTGAAGCTGCTGCCACAGAAACGGTAACATCATATATCAGTTTCTGTGAGGACATATGCATTCCTACCAGGACTTATTTAACTTATAACAACGACAAACCATGGTTCACTGGTAAATGAGCGTGCTGTTCTCCAACGGGGTTCGCTTCCCAAAATACACAGACTGAACGGAGTGTCTTTCAAGGGTTTGACTCTAGCACAATGGCACACCCCGCCCACGTGGCGGTCCTTGGTGGTTCAGTGGTAGAATTCTCGACCCGGGTTCGATTCCCGGCCAATGCTGGCAGAACCATTGCCTATGCAGTGGCGGACGAGAACACAACCTGGTTTAGCTGTCCTTAAAATTGAACCTGAAATTAAGTTCTACTCATAAAATACCTGCGAATGTCATTTTTTTTTTTTAATTTAACATTGGTCAATAATACCTTCCTGATAGAGACTGGAAGAATTCTCGCCTGCCACACGGGAAACCCGTTACCGATTCCCGGCCAATTAAAAAAAAAGGTTACCATTATTTCAGAATTGTGAGTCTTTAAAACTCTTCTTAACACTAAAGCATGTTTTGCTTAAGGAACTTTCGTCTTCCTTTTCAGTCACGTGACTCATCAGTCTGTCCAATTAGCTGCTTTGGGAGCTCCTGTTTACTGCTTGGTTCCTCTCATAACGACCTACAGATAAGAGCTGAAAACAGCTATACCTGTGCTTAGGATTGTAAAACAATGGACTAACGAAACAGAGACAACCTTACAAACCTGTTTCTCTCTCACCTTTGGGACTGTCTTTGAAGCTGCTGCCACAGAAACGGTAACATCATTAAATCAGTTTCTGTGAAGACATATGCATTCCTACCAGGACTTATTTAACTTATAACAACGACAAACCATGGTTCACTGGTAAATGAGCGTGCTGTTCTCCAACGGGGTTCGCTTCCCAAAATACACAGACTGAACGGAGTGTCTTTCAGGGGTTTGACTCTAGCACAATGGCACACCCCGCCCACGTGGCGGTCCTTGGTAGTTCAGTGGTAGAATTCTCGCCAGCCACACGGGAAACCCGTTACCGATTCCCGGCCAATTAAAAAAAAAGGTTACCATTATTTCAGAATTGTGAGTCTTTAAAACTCTTCTTAACACTAAAGCATGTTTTGCTTAAGGGACGTTCGTCTTCCTTTTCAGTCACGTGATTCATCAGTCTGTCCAACGAGCTGCTTTGGGAGCTCCTGTTTACTGCTTGGTCCATCTCATAACGACCTACAGATAAGAGCTGAAAACAGCTATACCTGTGCTTAGGATTGTAAAACAATGGACTAACAAAACAGAGACAACCTTACAATCCTGTTTCTCTCTCACCTTTGGGACTGTCTTTGAAGCTGCTGCCACAGAAACGGTAACATCATATATCAGTTTCTGTGAGGACATATGCATTCCTACCAGGACTTATTTAACTTATAACAACGGCAAACAATGGTTCACTGGTAAATGAGCGTGCTGTTCTCTGAAATGAGGTTTCCTTTTTTCAGAATTATTAGTCTTTAAAACTCTTCTTAACGCTAAAGCATGTTTTGCTAAAGGGACTTCTCTCTTCCTTTTCGGTCACGTGACTCATCAGTCTGTCCAATTAGCTGCTTTGGGAGCTCCGGTTTACTGCTTGGTTCCTCTCATAACGACCTACAGATAAGAGCTGAAAACAGCTATACCTGTGCTTAGGATTGTAAAACAATGGTCTAACGAAACAGAGACAAACTTACAAACCTGTTTCTCTCTCACCTTTGGGACTGTCTTTGAAGCTGCTGCCACAGAAACGGTAACATCATATATCAGTTTCTGTGAGGACATATGCATTCCTACCAGGACTTATTTAACTTATAACAACGACAAACCATGGTTCACTGGTAAATGAGCGTGCTGTTCTCCAACGGGGTTCGCTTCCCAAAATACACAGACTGAACGGAGTGTCTTTCAGGGGTTTGACTCTAGCACAATGGCACACCCCGCCCACGTGGCGGTCCTTGGTGGTTCAGTGGTAGAATTCTCGCCTGCCACGCGGGAGACCCGGGTTCGATTCCCGGCCAATGCTGGCAGAACCATTGCCTATACAGTGGCGGACGAGAACACAACCTTGTTTAGCTGTCCTTAAAATTGAACCTGAAATTAAGTTCTACTCATAAAATACCTGCGAATGTCATGGTTTTTTTTTACTTTAACATTGGTCAATAATACCTTCCTGATAGAGATTGGAAGAATTCTCGCCTGCCACACGGGAAACCCGTGACCGATTCCCGGCCAATTAAAAAAAGGTTACCATTATTTCAGAATTGTGAGTCTTTAAAACTCTTCTTAACACTAAAGCATGTTTTGCTTAAGGGACGTTCGTCTTCCTTTTCAGTCACGTGATTCATCAGTCTGTCCAACGAGCTGCTTTGGGAGCTCCTGTTTACTGCTTGGTCCATCTCATATCGACCTACAGATAAGAGCTGAAAACAGCTATACCTGTGCTTAGGATTGTAAAACAATGGACTAACGAAACAGAGACAACCTTACAAACCTGTTTCTCTCTCACCTTTGGGACTGTCTTTGAAGCTGCTGCCACAGAAACGGTAACATCATATATCAGTTTCTGTGAGGACATATGCATTCCTACCAGGACTTATTTAACTTATAACAACGGCAAACCATGGTTCACTGGTAAATGAGCTTGCTGTTCTCTGAAATGAGGTTTCCTTTTTTCAGAATTATTAGTCTTTAAAACTCTTCTTAACGCTAAAGCATGTTTTGCTAAAGGGACTTCTCTCTTACTTTTCGGTCACGTGACTCATCAGTCTGTCCAACTAGCTGCTTTGGGAGCTCCTGTTTACTGCTTGGTTCCTCTCATAACGACCTACAGATAAGAGCTGAAAACAGCTATACCTGTGCTTAGGATTGTAAAACAATGGTCTAACGAAACAGAGACAAACTTACAAACCTGTTTCTCTCTCACCTTTGGGACTGTCTTTGAAGCTGCTGCCACAGAAACGGTAACATCATATATCAGTTTCTGTGAGGACATATGCATTCCTACCAGGACTTATTTAACTTATAACAACCACAAACCATGGTTCACTGGTAAATGTGCGTGCTGTTCTCCAACGGGGTTCGCTTCCCAAAATACACAGACTGAACGGAGTGTCTTTCAGGGGTTTGACTCTAGCACAATGGCACACCTCGCCCAAGTGGCGGTCCTTGATGGTTCAGTGGTAGAATTCTCGCCTGCCACGCGGGAGACCCGGGTTCGATTCCCGGCCAATGCTGGCAGAACCATTGCATATACAGTGGCGGACGAGAACACAACCTGGTTTAGCTGTCCTTAAAATTGAACCTGAAATTAAGTTCTACTCATAAAATAGCTGCGAATGTTATTGTTTTTTTTTTTTTATTTAACATTGGTCAATAATACCTTCCTGATAGAGACTGGAAGAATTCTCGCCTGCCACACGGGAAACCCGTTACCAATTCCCGGCCAATTAAAAAAAAAAGGTTACCATTATTTCAGAATTGTGAGTCTTTAAAACTCTTCTTAACACTAAAGCATGTTTTGCTTAAGGGACGTTCGTCTTCCTTTTCAGTCACGTGATTCATCAGTCTGTCCAACGAGCTGCTTTGGGAGCTCCTGTTTACTGCTTGGTCCATCTCATAACGACCTACAGATAAGAGCTGAAAACAGCTATACCTGTGCTTAGGATTGTAAAACAATGGACTAACGAAACAGAGACAACCTTACAAACCTGTTTCTCTCTCACCTTTGGGACTGTCTTTGAAGCTGCTGCCACAGAAACGGTAACATCATATAATCAGTTTCTGTGAGGACATATGCATTCCTACCAGGACTTATTTAACTTATAACAACGACAAACCATGGTTCACTGGTAAATGAGCGTGCTGTTCTCTGAAATGAGGTTTCCTTTTTCAGAATTATTAGTCTTTAAAACTCTTCTTAACGCTAAAGCATGTTTTGCTAAAGGGACTTCTCTCTTCCTTTTTGGTCACGTGACTCATCAGTCTGTCCAATTAGCTGCTTTGGGAGCTCCTGTTTACTGCTTGGTTCCTCTCATAACGACCTACAGATAAGAGCTGAAAACAGCTATACCTGTGCTTAGGATTGTAAAACAATGGTCTAACGAAACAGAGACAAACTTACAAACCTGTTTCTCTCTCACCTTTGGGACTGTCTCTGAAGCTGCTGCCACAGAAGCGGTAACATCATATATCAGTTTCTGTGAGGACATATGCATTCCTACCAGGACTTATTTAACTTATAACAACGACAAACCATGGTTCACTGGTAAATGAGCGTGCTGTTCTCCAAGCGGGTTCGCTTCCCAAAATACACAGACTGAACGGAGTGTCTTTCAGGGTTTGACTCTAGCACAATGGCACACCCGCCCACGTGGCGGTCCTTGGTGGTTCAGTGGTAGAATTCTCGACCGGGTTCGATTCCCGGCCAATGCTGGCAAAACCATTGCATATACAGTGGCGGAAGAGAACACAACCTGGTTTAGCTGTCCTTAAAATTGAACCTGAAATTAAGTTCTACTCATAAAATAGCTGCGAATGTTATTGTTTTTTTTTTTTTTTATTTAACATTGGTCAATAATACCTTCCTGATAGAGACTGGAAGAATTCTCGCCTGCCACACGGGAAACCCGTTACGATTCCGGCCAATTAAAAAAAAAAAGGTTACCATTATTTCAGAATTGTGAGTCTTTAAAACTCTTCTTAACACTAAAGCACGTTTTGCTTAAGGGACGTTCGTCTTCCTTTTCAGTCACGTGATTCATCAGTCTGTCCAACGAGCTGCTTTGGGAGCACCTGTTTACTGCTTGGTCCATCTCATAACGACCTACAGATAAGAGCTGAAAACAGCTATACCTGTGCTTAGGATTGTAAAACAATGGACTAACGAAACAGAGACAACCTTACAAACCTGTTTCTCTCTCACCTTTGGGACTGTCTTTGAAGCTGCTGCCACAGAAAGCGGTAACATCATATAATCAGTTTCTGTGAGGACATATGCATTCCTACCAGGACTTATTTAACTTATAACAACGACAAACCATGGTTCACTGGTAAATGAGCGTGCTGTTCTCTGAAATGAGGTTTCCTTTTTTCAGAATTATTAGTCTTTAAAACTCTTCTTAACTCTAAAGCATGTTTTGCTAAAGGGACTTCTCTCTTCCT
This sequence comes from Puntigrus tetrazona, assembly GCF_018831695.1. Taxonomy (NCBI): domain Eukaryota; kingdom Metazoa; phylum Chordata; class Actinopteri; order Cypriniformes; family Cyprinidae; genus Puntigrus; species Puntigrus tetrazona. Next base: position 2,338,592 of record NC_056718.1, read on the forward strand.
TTTCGGTCACGTGACTCATCAGTCTGTCCAATTAGCTGCTTTGGGAGCTCCTGTTTACTGCTTGGTTCCTCTCATAACGACCTACAGATAAGAGCTGAAAACAGCTATACCTGTGCTTAGGATTGTAAAACAATGGTCTAACGAAACAGAAACAAACTTACAAACCTGTTTCTCTCTCACCTTTGGGACTGTCTTTGAAGCTGCTGCCACAGAAACGGTAACATCATATATCACTTTCTGTGAGGACATATGCATTCCTACCAGGACTTATTTAACTTATAACAACGACAAACCATGGTTCACTGGTAAATGAGCGTGCTGTTCTCCAACGAGGTTCGCTTCCCAAAATACACAGACTGAACGGAGTGTCTTTCAGGGGTTTGACTCTAGCACAATGGCACACCCCGCCCACGTGGCGGTCCTTGGTAGTTCAGTGGTAGAACTCTCGCCAGCCACACGGGAAACCCGTTTCCGATTCCCGGCCAATTAAAAAAAAAGGTTACCATTATTTCAGAATTGTGAGTCTTTAAAACTCTTCTTAACACTAAAGCATGTTTTGCTTAAGGGACGTTCGTCTTCCTTTTCAGTCACGTGATTCATCAGTCTGTCCAACGAGCTGCTTTGGGAGCTCTTGTTTACTGCTTGGTCCATCTCATAACGACCTACAGATAAGAGCTGAAAACAGCTATACCTGTGCTTAGGATTGTAAACCAATGGACTAACGAAACAGAGACAACCTTACAAACCTGTTTCTCTCTCACCTTTGGGACTGTCTTTGAACCTGCTGCCACAGAAACGGTAACATCATATAATCAGTTTCTGTGAGGACATATGCATTCCTACCAGGACTTATCTAACTTATAACAACGACAAACCATGGTTCACTGGTAAATGAGCGTGCTGTTCTCTGAAACGAGGTTTCCTTTTTTCGGAATTATTAGTCTTTAAAACTCTTCTTAATGCTAAAGCATGTTTTGCTAAAGGGACTTCTCTCTTCCTTTTCGGTCACGTGACTCATCAGTCTGTCCAATTAGCTGCTTTGGGAGCTCCTGTTTACTGCTTGGTTCCTCTCATAACGACCTACAGATAAGAGCTGAAAACAGCTATACCTGTGCTTAGGATTGGAAAACAATGGTCTAACGAAACAGAGACAAACTTACAAACCTGTTTCTCTCTCACCTTTGGGACTGTCTTTGAAGCTGCTGCCACAGAAACGGTAACATCATATATCAGTTTCTGTGAGGACATATGCATTCCTACCAGGACTTATTTAACTTATAACAACGACAAACCATGGTTCACTGGTAAATGAGCGTGCTGTTCTCCAACGGGGTTCGCTTCCCAAAATACACAGACTGAACGGAGTGTCTTTCAGGGTTTGACTCTAGCACAATGGCACACCCGCCCACGTGGCGGTCCTTGGTGGTTCAGTGGTAGAATTCTCGCCTGCCACGCGGAGACCGGGTTCGATTCCCGGCCAATGCTGGCAGAACCATTGCCTATGCAGTGGCGGACGAGAACACAACCTGGTTTAGCTCTCCTTAAAATTGAACCTGAAATTAAGTTCTACTCATAAAATACCTGCGAATGTCATTGTTTTTTTTTTTTTTTAATTTAACATTGGTCAATAATACCTTCCTGATAGAGACTGGAAGAATTCTCGCCTGCCACACGGGAAACCCGTTACCGATTCCCGGCCAATTAAAAAAAAAAAGGTTACCATTATTTCAGAATTGTGAGTCTTTAAAACTCTTCTTAACACTAAAGCATGTTTTGCTTAAGGGACATTCGTCTTCCTTTTCAGTCACGTGATTCATCAGTCTGTCCAACGAGCTGCTTTGGGAGCTTCTGTTTACTGCTTGGGCCATCTCATAACGACCTACAGATAAGAGCTGAAAACAGCTATACCTGTGCTTAGGATTGTAAAACAATGGATTAACGAAACAGAGACCACCTTACAAACCTGTTTCTCTCTCACCTTTGGGACTGTCTTTGAAGCTGCTGCCACAGAAACGGTAACATCATATATCAGTTTCTGTGAGGACATATGCATTCCTACCAGGACTTATTTAACTTATGACAACGGCAAACCATGGTTCACTGGTAAATGAGCTTGCTGTTCTCTGAAATGAGGTTTCCTTTTTTCAGAATTATTAGTCTTTAAAACTCTTCTTAACGCTAAAGCATGTTTTGCTAAAGGGACTTCTCTCTTCCTTTTCGGTCACGTGACTCATCAGTCTGTCCAATTAGCTGCTTTGGGAGCTCCTGTTTACTGCTTGGTTCCTCTCATAACGACCTACAGATACTATATAACGTGAAAATAGAGACACCAGCCACCATAGTCCAATGCTTACCGGGAGCCAGAGCGTCTGACATCTTGTCAAATTTAAAAGTGCTGGCTAATGCTAAAGGTAAATTTCGTAAGATTGTTATTCACGTCGGCGCTAATGATGTTCGACTTCGCCAGTCGGAGATCACTAAAAATAATATTAAAGAAGTGTGTGAATTTGCAAGCACGATGTCGGACAATGTAATATGCTCTGGTCCCCTCCCTGCTTACCGGGGTGATGAGATTTACAGCAGATTGCTGGGTCTCAATGGCTGGATGTCTAAGTGGTGCCCGCAGAACAACATAGGCTTTATAGACAATTGGATGAGTTTCTGGGGCAGACCTGACCTGTTGAAAAGAGATGGTCTTCACCCCTCTTGGGGTGGTGCCGCTCTTCTATCTAGAAATATGGCATATAGTCTTATAGCTCCAACATGACCAACTAGTGCCCAGGTCAGGAAGCAGACAGACCGGCTAAACCGACCGTCTGCTAGCTGCCTCACGTCACAGAAGGCAGTTAATTCTCAGCACATAGAGACTCTTTCACCTAGATATCACACTATAGAGACTGTGTCTGTTCCCGAATTAGAATATGTAGAGAACGTCCAAACCTAATCAAAAGCAATAATTTAATTAATGTCCAACAAATTAAAACTACCTATAATTCAAATAAGCAAACGATAAAACTTGGCTCGCTAAATATTAGATCACTTTCCACAAAAGCACTTTATGTATATGATTTGATCAATGATCAGAAGCTAGATTTGCTTTGTTTGACAGAAACCTGGCTAAAACCAGATGATTATATTACTCTAAATGAATCTACCCCCCAAAATTATTTCTATAAAAATGAGCCACGTTTAAAAGGTAGAGGGGGAGGTGTTGCTACAATTTATAACAATATTCTTAGTACTTCTCAGAGGGCAGGCTTTAAGTATAACTCATTTGAAGTTTTGGTGCTGCATATAACATTATCTACAGAATCATGTGCTAGTGATAAATCTTCTGTCATGTTTGTACTGGCTACTGTATACAGGCCACCAGGGCACAGCACAGATTTCATTAAAGAATTTGCTGATTTTCTAACTGAGTTAGTACTGGCCGCAGATAAAGTCTTAATTGTTGGCGATTTTAATATCCATGTTGATAATGAAAAAGACTCATTAGGATCAGCTTTCTTAGACATTTTAAACTCCATTGGGGTTAGACAACACGTCTCTGGACCTACTCATTGTAGAAATCATACTCTAGATCTAATACTGTCACATGGAATGGATGTTAAAATGGTTGAAGTACTGCAGCAAAGTGATGACATTTCAGATCACTATCTAGTCTTGTGTGAACTCTGTATAGTTAAACCTGTAAACTCTGCACCTTATTACAAGTATGGTAGAACCAACACTTCCACCACAAAAGAAAGCTTTCTAAATAACCTTCCTGACTTATCTCAATTCCTTAGTTCATCCAATACGATGCAAAAACTTGATGATGTAACAGAAACTATGCACTCTCTTTTTTCTAGCACTTTAGATACAGTTGCTCCTTTGCACTTAAAAAAGATAAAAGAAAACAATCTGACTCCATGGTATAATGACAACACACGCACTCTAAAGAGAGCAGCCCGGAAAATGGAGCGCAGGTGGAGAAAAACCAAATTAGAAGTATTTCGTATTGCCTGGCGGGGAGAGTATGCTGTCATACAGAAAAGCATTAAAAATAGCAAGATCTGATTATTTTTCATCCCTTTTAGAAGAAAACAAACACAACCCCGGTATTTATTCAGTACAGTGACTAAATTAACAAAAATAAAGCATCAGCAGGTGCTAATATGCCCCAAGAGTATAGCTGCAATGAGTTCATGAATTTCTTTACTTCTAAGATTGATACCATCAGAGATAAAATTGTAACTATGCAGCCGTCAACTACAGTTTCACATCAGATAGTGAGCTTTAGATCCCCTAAGGAAAAATTACACTCTTTCTCTATTATAGGAGAAGAAGACTTGTACAAACTTGTTAAATCATCTAAACCAGCAACATGTGTGTTAGACCCTATTCCATCTAAACTATTAAAAGATCTGCTTCCAGAAGTCATAGATCCTATTTTGAACATTATTAATTCATCATTGTCATTAGGATATGTTCCCAAAACCTTTAAACTGGCTGTAGTTAAACCTATCATTAAGAAACCACATCTTGATCCCAAAGACTTAGTAAATTACAGACCAATCTCTAATCTCCCTTTTCTGTCAAAGATACTAGAAAAGGTAGTATCCTCACAACTGTATTCCTTTTTAGAAAAAAATGGTGTCTGTGAGGATTTCCAATCAGGTTTTAGACCGTACCATAGTACTGAGACTGCTCTCATTAGAGTTACTAATGACCTGCTTCTATCATCTGATCGTGGTTTTATCTCGTTATTAGTGCTATTAGATCTTAGCGCAGCATTCGATACTATTGATCACAACATTCTCTTGGATAGACTAGAAAACTATGTTGGCATTAGAGGAAGCGCCTTAGCATGGTTTACATCATATCTATCTGACCGCTATCAGTTTGTGGCATTAAATGAGGAGGTATCATATCGATCAAAAGTGAAATATGGAGTTCCTCAAGGCTTAGTGCTAGGACCGTTACTTTTCAACCTTTACATGTTACCTCTGGGAGATATTATCAGGAGTCATGGTGTTAGCTTTCACTGCTATGCTGATGATACTCAGCTCTATATTTCAGCGCAGCCTGGTGATACACACCAAATTGAGAATCTAACAGAATGCATAGTCGATATAAAAAGCTGGATGATGAGTAACTTCTTAATGTTAAATTCTGAAAAAACAGAGGTGCTAATAACTGGACCTAAAAACCCCACATATAATAATCTAGAACACATCCTATCACTTGATGGCTGCTCTGTTAATTCTTCATCATCAGTTAGGAACCTAGGTGTGCTGTTTGACCGCAATCTTTCCTTTGAAAATCATGTTTCTAGCATCTGTAAAACTGCGTTTTTCCATCTTAAAAATATATCTAAATTACGACCTATGCTTTCAACCTCTAATGCAGAAATATTAATTCATGCGTTTATGACCTCGAGGTTAGATTATTGCAATGCTTTATTGGGTGGTTGTTCTGCACGCTTAATAAACAAACTTCAGCTAGTCCAAAACGCAGCAGCCAGAGTCCTTACTAGAACTAGGAAGTATGATCACATTAGCCCAGTTCTGTCAACACTGCACTGGCTCCTATCAAACATCGAATAGATTTTAAAATCCTATTAATTACCTATAAAGCCCTGAATGGTTTAGCTCCTCAATACTTGAGCGAGCTCTTATCACATTATAGTCCTGCACGTCCGCTGCGTTCTCAAAACTCTGGCCATTTGATAATACCTAGAATATCAAAATCAACTGCGGGCGGCAGATCATTTTCCTATCTAGCACCTAAACTCTGGAACAATCTCCCTAACTCTGTTCGGGAAGCAGACACACTCTGCCAGTTTAAATCTAGATTAAAGACACATCTTTTAACTTAGCCTACACATAACACACCAACACACCTTTTATTATTCAAATCCGTTAAAGGATTTTTAGGCTGCATTACTTAGATTTGCTGGAACCGGGAACACTACTCTAAAAAATACGATGTACTTGTGACATCGTAAAAGAATGGCATCTACGCTAATATTAGTCCTGTTTCTTTCTCAATCTGTTTTCACAGTTTGTATCCAGACTAGATGGTGGATCAGCACCCAGAGATTATGTTCATCAGAGACCAGAAAACCTAGATGCGCCCGTCGACAGATCACCAGATCCTGATGCACACACACACACACACACACACACACACTAAGTCATTTACACTATCTGACACAGCTGCGTTTAAAATTGAACTGGAGGTTAAGTGCTGGGCGTCCGGTCAGAGGAGAACTGACCCCAACTGAGTCTGGTTTCTCCCAAGGTTTTTTTTTCTCCATTCTATATGCATGGGGTTTTGTTTCCTTGCCGCTGTCGCCTCTGGCTTGCTTGGTTGGGGACACTTAACTTCTAGTGACTATCGTTGAATTGACTACAGAGACCGTCTCTGCATTTAATAAGAAATTGGTCACTCTCGTCATTATACATCCCTGTCATTATACTGTACAGTGCTTTGATGCAACCTGTGTTGTTAAAAGCGCTATATAAATAAAAATGATTGATTGATTGATTGATACAGATAAGAGCTGAAAACAGCTATACCTGTGCTTAGGATTGTAAAACAATGGTCTAACGAAACAGAGACAAACTTACAAACCTGTTTCTCTCTCACCTTTGGGACTGTCTTTGAAGCTGCTGCCACAGAAACGGTAACATCATATATCAGTTTCTGTGAGGACATATGCATTCCTACCAGGACTTATTTAACTTATAACAACGACAAACCATGGTTCACTGGTAAATGAGCGTGCTGTTCTCCAACGGGGTTCGCTTCCCAAAATACACAGACTGAACGGAGTGTCTTTCAGGGGTTTGACTCTAGCACAATGGCACACCCAGCCCACTTGGTGGTTCAGTGGTAGAATTCTCGCCTGCCACGCGGGAGACCCGGGTTCGATTCCCGGCCAATGCTGGCAGAACCATTGCCTATACAGTGGCGGACGAGAACACAACCTGGTTTAGCTGTCCTTAAAATTGAACCTGAAATTAAGTTCTACTCATAAAATAGCTGCGAATGTTATTGTTTTTTTTTTTTTAATTTAACATTGGTCAATAATACCTTCCTGATAGAGACTGGAAGAATTCTCGCCTGCCACACGGGAAACCCGTTACCGATTCCCGGCCAATTAAAAAAAAAAAGGTTACCATTATTTCAGAATTGTGAGTCTTTAAAACTCTTCTTAAAACTAAAGCATGTTTTGCTTAAGGAACTTTCGTCTTCCTTTTCAGTCACGTGATTCATCAGTCTGTCCAACGAGCTGCTTTGAGAGCTCCTGTTTACTGATTGGTCCATCTCATAACAACCTACAGATAAGAGCTGAAAACAGCTATACCTGTGCTTAGGATTGTAAAACAATGGACTAACGAAACAGAGACAACCTTACAAACCTGTTTCTCTCTCACCTTTGGGACTGTCTTTGAAGCTGCTGCCACAGAAACGGTAACATCATATATCAGTTTCTGTGAGGACATATGCATTCCTACCAGGACTTATTTAACTTATAACAACGGCAAACCATGGTTCACTGGTAAATGAGCTTGCTGTTCTCTGAAATGAGGTTTCCTTTTTTCAGAATTATTAGTCTTTAAAACTCTTCTTAACGCTAAAGCATGTTTTGCTAAAGGGACTTCTCTCTTCCTTTTCGGTCACGTGACTCATCAGTCTGTCCAATTAGCTGCTTTGGGAGCTCCTGTTTACTGCTTGGTTCCTCTCATAACGACCTACAGATAAGAGCTGAAAACAGCTATACCTGTGTTTAGGATTGTAAAACAATGGTCTAACGAAACAGAGACAAACTTACAAACCTGTTTCTCTCTCACCTTTGGGACTGTCTCTGAAGCTGCTGCCACAGAAACGGTAACATCATATATCAGTTTCTGTGAGGACATATGCATTCCTACCAGGACTTATTTAACTTATAACAACGACAAACCATGGTTCACTGGTAAATGAGCGTGCTGTTCTCCAACGGGGTTCGCTTCCCAAAATACACAGACTGAACGGAGTGTCTTTCAGGGGTTTGACTCTAGCACAATGGCACACCCCGCCCACGTGGCGGTCCTTGGTGGTTCAGTGGTAGAATTCTCGCCTGCCACGCGGGAGACCCGGGTTCGATTCCCGGCCAATGCTGGCAAAACCATTGCCTATGCAGTGGCGGACGAGAACACAACCTGGTTTAGCTCTCCTTAAAATTGAACCTGAAATTAAGTTCTACTCATAAAATACCTGCGAATGTCATTGTTTTTTTTTTTACTTTAACATTGGTCAATAATACCTTCCTGATAGAGACTGGAAGAATTCTCGCCTGCCACACGACAAACCATGGGGAAAACCTGTGACCGATTTCGGCCAATTAAAAAAAAAAAGGTTACCATTATTTCAGAATTGTGAGTCTTTAAAACTCTTCTTAACACTAAAGCATGTTTTGCTTAAGGGACGTTCGTCTTCCTTTTCAGTCACGTGACTCATCAATCTGTCCAATTAGCTGCTTTGGGAGCTCCTGTTTACTGATTGGTTCCTCTCATAACGACCTACAGATAATAGCTGAAAACAGCTATACCTGTGCTTAGGATTGTAAATCAATGGACTAACGAAACAGAGACAACCTTACAAACCTGTTTCTCTCTCACCTTTGGGACTGTCTTTGAAGCTGCTGCCACAGAAACGGTAACATCATATATCAGTTTCTGTGAGGACATATGCATTCCTACCAGGACTTATTTAACTTATAACAACGGCAAACCATGGTTCACTGGTAAATGAGCTTGCTGTTCTCTGAAATGAGGTTTCCTTTTTTCAGAATTATTAGTCTTTAAAACTCTTCTTAACGCTAAAGCATGTTTTGCTAAAGGGACTTCTCTCTTCCTTTTCGGTCACGTGACTCATCAGTCTGTCCAATTAGCTGCTTTGGGAGCTCCTGTTTACTGCTTGGTTTCTCTCATAACGACCTACAGATAAGAGCTGAAAACAGCTATACCTGTGCTTAGGATTGTAAAACAATGGTCTAACGAAACAGAGACAACCTTACAAACCTGTTTCTCTCTCACCTTTGGGACTGTCTTTGAAGCTGCTGCCACAGAAACGGTAACATCATATATCAGTTTCTGTGAGGACATATGCATTCCTACCAGATCTTATTTAACTTATAACAACGACAAACCATGGTTCACTGGTAAATGAGCGTGCTGTTCTCCAACGGCGCTCGCTTCCCAAAATACACAGACTGAACGGAGTGTCTTTCAGGGGTTTGACTCTAGCACAATGGCACACCCCGCCCACGTGGCGGTCCTTGGTGGTTAAGTGGTAGAATTCTCGCCTGCCACGCGAGAGACCCGGGTTCGATTCCCGGCCAATGCTGGCAGAACCATTGCCTATACAGTGGCGGACGAGAACACAACCTGGTTTAGCTGTCCTTAAAATTGAACCTGAAATTAAGTTCTACTCATAAAATACCTGCGAATGTCATTGTTTTTTTTTTTTACTTTAACATTGGTCAATAATACCTTCCTCATAGAGACTGGAAGAATTCTCGCCTGCCACACGGGAAACCCGTGACCGATTCCCGCCAATAAAAAAAAAAAAAGGTTACCATTATTTCAGAATTGTGAGTCTTTAAAACTCTTCTTAACACTAAAGCATGTTTTGCTTAAGGAACTTTCGTCTTCCTTTTCGGTCACATGATTCATCAGTCTGTCCAACGAGCTGCTTTGAGAGCTCCTGTTTACTGCTTGGTCCATCTCATAACGACCTACAGATAAGAACTGAAAACAGCTATACCTGTGCTTAGGATTGTAAAACAATGGACTAACGAAACAGAGACAATCTTACAAACCTGTTTCTCTCTCACCTTTGGGACTGTCTTTGAAGCTGCTGCCACAGAAACGGTAACATCATATAATCAGTTTCTGTGAGGACATATGCATTCCTACCAGGACTTATTTAACTTATAACAACGGCAAACCATGGTTCACTGGTAAATGAGCGTGCTGTTCTCTGAAATGAGGTTTCCTTTTTTCAGAATTATTAGTCTTTAAAACTCTTCTTAACGCTAAAGCATGTTTTGCTAAAGAGACTTCTCTCTTCCTTTTCGGTCACGTGACTCATCAGTCTGTCCAATTAGCTGCTTTGGGAGCTCCTGTTTACTGCTTGGTTCCTCTCATAACGACCTACAGATAAGAACTGAAAACAACTATACCTGTGTTTAGGATTGTAAAACAATGGCCTAACGAAACAGAGACAACCTTACAAACCTGTTTCTCTCTCACCTTTGGGACTGTCTTTGAAGCTGCTGCCACAGAAACGGTAACATCATATATCAGTTTCTGTGAGGACATATGCATTCCTACCAGGACTTATTTAACTTATAACAACGACAAACCATGGTTCACTGGTAAATGAGCGTGCTGTTCTCTGAAATGAGGTTTCCTTTTTTCAGAATTATTAGTCTTTAAAACTCTTCTTAACGCTAAAGCATGTTTTGCTAAAGGGACTTCTCTCTTCCTTTTCGGTCACGTGACTCATCAGTCTGTCCAATTAGCTGCTTTGGGAGCTCCTGTTTACTGCTTGGTTCCTCTCATAACGACCTATAGATAAGAGCTGAAAACAGCTATACCTGTGCTTAGGATTGTAAAACAATGGTCTAACGAAACAGAGACAAACTTACAAACCTGTTTCTCTCTCACCTTTGGGACTGTCTTTGAAGCTGCTGCCACAGAAACGGTAACATCATATATCAGTTTCTGTGAGGACATATGCATTCCTACCAGGACTTATTTAACTTATAACAACAACAAACCATGGTTCACTGGTAAATGAGCGTGCTGTTCTCCAACGGGGTTCGCTTCCCAAAATACACAGACTGAACGGAGTGAACACAACCTGGTTTAGCTGTCCTTAAAATTGAACCTGAAATTAAGTTCTACTCATAAAATACCTGCGAATGTCATTGTGTTTTTTTTTTTTTTTGTTTTGGTTTCTAGACATAATTTACACAATGAGGACACAGTCAAACACTTATACAAACGTGCTGGTAGAGTGTCATATCGTCATTTAGAATCTCACTTGTCTGATGCCTGGCTGCTAGTTTCTTCGTAGCTTGCTAAGTGTGCTGTTTTGAGCAAAAGTTAAATGTAAGTTAAACACAAATTACACCTCATATCACATGTAAACAAGTGTTACCACGGCAATGACTGCATTTGAATTAAATCCATTATCCTCCCATCAGTGGAAAATTGGTCAAAATTGCCAATTGGTCTGCCCATCAGTATCTGAATCATTGTAAAACAAATGATTACTCAGAAGAACATACACATATAAAATAACAATGTGTGTTTAACTCATTTAGCAAATAGTTAGTAACTCCTCCTGGGTGCCTAAATGATCCTAGGAGCTATGCTGGTGGTAGTGTCTCCCAAGTAAAACAGGTCTTAGGTGACAGACCATACAAAGAGCTGTCCAAAAACCCTTTATGGATAAAAGGATAATTAAGGAGGAGAATTGAGCTTGAGGGAGGTCGAGAGCTACCAACTAAAGATAGTCCAGCTCACCTCTACACGGACCTCAGGCTCTGGAACCCATCTCCTTGATAGGGGCTGGACTCTCCACCACTTTGTGCCAAATGGCAGAGTACCCAGCCTTCTTGAGGTTTCTGGGAGGGGTGCTGGAAAGTGCTCCAACCTGGGGACAATGCTAGTGATACCTGGAGGGGCGTTGTTGGGAGGAACGGCCCCCCTGATCTGAACCCAAGTGGTGTTCTGTTTTTAGACTTCTGTGCTAGTCACAGTTTGTCCATAATGAACACCATGTTTGAGCATAAGTGTGTCCATCAATACACATGGCATCAGGACATTCTAGGGTGGAGCTAGAGGAAGTGCCTGGGAAGAGGGAAGTGGGAAGTTTGGGTGTCCCTGCTTACACTGCTTTCCCCACAACCCTAGCGAAGAAGTAGAAGAATGGATGGTTTCCATAGGAAGTTCAGCCTTTATAATCCATAGTAGTCTATTTATAGGCCTATGAAAAGCATTTAGTTTGAAGTTAGGCTGGAGTTAAATTAGATCAAAGCACAAAGCTGTTGCTAGCTAGCTGCTAATTTTATTAAACTGTATATGGTAAAAAAAAAAAAAAAAAAAAAAAAAAAAAAACACTATTACACCTTTTAATTTTAAGATTATCAGCGCTACTTTTTAATTAAAAATATTTATCAGGTCTATCAGAAAATGTATTGTTAATTATTGTATTTTTTGCAGGTTAGCTGTGTCATTATGGCAATGAACACTGGTAAAAGCCAAACAAATTTCATGGTACCTAAAGCTTAGAGTTGGCGCAAACTAAACTGAAACTTACCTTGCTAGCCAGCTAAACCGGCTTCATGGTACAGCCTACTGAAGTCTGCATCTCAGACTGATGACAGTTCACTCAGTCTGAAGTAAGTATGTACTCTTCAGCCAAATCACAGTATGAATGTGATCTGCCATGTTTAGTATACATGACTTATACTTAGAAAAAGCATATCTAAGCATATTTGTGCTCCTACAATCTGTGTTCTCATTGGTATATGGAACATATATAGTACACATCATCTCTACTGAATTTGTGAAAAACAATGTAAAAAAATTAATTATATTTGCTAAATAAAATAGTTTCAAACTATTACAAGCAATATTATGAATTATTAATTAAACATATTAGAATGAATTCTAATTAATCAAATGAAATGCTTACAATGAACCATTAAAATAGCAACAAACAATTCTGTAAAAGAAAACACACACACACTATGCTATGTGTGCCAGGGCAATAGTTGGCAAAAAACCATATGTTAAAATGTAAAATGTTGTGATGATGGCGGCGTGGCTGTAGCACGCAGTGGCCACTCCGGGAACCAAAATGGTGTTTTTTGTTTGTTCAAGACGTTATTTTGTATGCTTCCGCCAAAATTTCGTAGGGCATGGATACCAACGACAGTTGTGTCCTCGCATACGACCACCAGACACCGAAACCACGCAACAACTAAACTGAGCAACGACGTTGCACGCAGACTTCGGGACCTTGGCTTGCTGTGCGGACCAGGCCCTCAGTCCTCAATGTCTCCTGATGCCAAAGGCCGGAGAAGAGGACGCCGCAAGCGGTGTTCGAGGAAACGGAAGCGCGGTAAACGGGCGGGTGTTCGTGCTAGGCTAAACGCTAACCCTAGCCGGCCGGCACTCCCCTCCATCTTTCTGTCCAACGTCTGTTCACTCGACAATAAGATGGACTACATTCGACTTCACCGAGCAACACGGCGTGAGTATAGGAATTGCTGCGTCTTTGTCTTTACGGAAACGTGGCTCAGCGACAGAGTTCCGGACACCGCCATTGAGCTAACCGGGCTAACCGCATTTCGTGCTGACAGGAATGCCGCACTGTGTGGAAAGACTCGCGGTGGTGGCGTGTGCGTTTATATAAACACGGAATGGTGCAAGGACTCTGTGCTTATATCGAACTATTGCTCATCGCTAGTGGAGTTTATTGTTGTCAAATGAAGACCCTTTTATCTACCCCGGGAATTCACCACCGTCTACACCAGCGGAGTTTACATTCCACCCAGCGCTAATGCGAAGGAGGCTCTGAGCGAGCTGTACAAAGCTATTAGCGTGCTGCAGAACGCTCACCCCGATGGACTGTTTATCATCGCCGGAGATTTCAATCACGCAAATCTCAAAACAGTGCTCCCTAAATTCTATCAGCATGTGGACTTTGCTATGAGAGGAGCGAACACGCTGGATCTTCTTTACACAAACATTCCCGGCGCGTATCATGCGGAGCCCCGCCCCCACCTTGGCTACTCAGACCACATCTCTGTTATGTTGATTCCAGCATACAGACCACTCATCAGACGCTCTAAACCGGTTCTGAAACAGATTAAAACCTGGCCAGCAGGATCCATCTCTGCTCTTCAGGACTGTTTTGAGTGTACTGACTGGGAAATATTTAGGGAAGCTGCAACCAACGGCGATTCCATTTACTTGGAGGAGTACACATTTAGTCATTTAGCAGACGCCTTTACCCAAAGCGACGTACAAATGTGTACATCGTGTGAAGACCGACGAGTGTAAAGACCAGCGACTCTACCTGTGCGACTCCACCGAGCACAGACACCAGCTAAACACTCGCGTATACCTAGTATTTATTTTCGTTTCTATTTGAGCTTTCCCTATTCCTCTTCCAAATTCTTCCACTGTTGTGTCTCTATTCCACCCTACTCATACAATGTCTTTCAACATCCCTAGCCTCATTACCACTTGCACTTCTTGTATCCGGCGTCATCGGAGGCGCAACTACAATAATATGCATACTATTCCCACATCGTTTACCACATCACACTTTGGAATTGCCAGTCTGCTGTAAAAAAGACTGACTTCATCACAGCCATCACAGAACATTCGAATCTAAGTATTCTAGCACTTACCAAAACCTGGATTAAACCAGAGGACACTGTTACTCCAGCTGCCCTCGCTGCCAACCATACTTTCACTCATTCCCCTCGCACTTCTGGGAGGGGTGGAGGTACTGGTCTGCTCATATCAAAGAATTGGAAGCACAGCCAAATACAGACCCTCAATACAAACTCCTCTTTTGAATCACACGCCATTACTGTCACCCACCCTTTTAAAATTCACCTGATTGTTCTGTATCGCCCCCCAGGGCACCTCGGTAACTTTGTTAATGACTTGGATGTGCTGCTCTCTGCTTTTCCAGAGGATGGCACTCCTCTGGTACTGCTAGGTGATTTCAACATCCATGTAGATAAGAGTCTGGCCTGCGACTTCCACAGCCTATTGGCATCTTTTGATCTCAGCCGTGTATCCACCAGTGCCACGCACAAATCAGGTAATCAGTTGGACCTCATCTACACTCGAAACTGCTCTACTCATCATGCCCAGGTAACACCACTGCACACATCTGACCACTTCCTGATTACATTCAACACCACCCTAACCTCTTCCAACATAACACCAAACCCTCCTCTGGTCACTTTTCGCCGTCACTTATGCACGCTCTCGTCAACCTGTCTTTCCTCTGCGGTGTCACTGTCACTCCCTCCTCCTAACCGGTTCTCTTTACTAGATGTTAACACTGCTACCAATACCCTCTGCTCCACGCTAACATCCTGCCTGGACTCTTTCTGTCCTCTAACAACCAAACCTGCCCGGCCAACTCCCTCTGCCCCCTGGTTATCTGATGTTCTCCGTGAACATCGCTCCAAACTCAGAGCTGTGGAAAGAAAATGGCGTAAAACCAAGGATCCATCGGATCTCTGTTTTTATCAGTCTCTTCTCTCCTCATTTTCTAATAATGTCTCCACTGCTAAACGTAACTATTACCAAACAAAGATTAACAACTCCTCTGACTCACGAAGCCTCTTTAAAACATTCTCTGCTCTTCTCTGCCCACCTGTCCCCCCACCATCGTCATCCTTAACCTCTGATGATTTTGCTTGTTTTTTCATTAACAAAACCACTAAGATCAGCAATCAATTTCCTGCTGCTCCTCGCCTTACGCACATCAACCCACAGCACCCCAACACATTCTCCACTTTTTCCCTCCTCTCTGAAACAGAAGTATCAAAAATCGTCCTTGCCACAAATGCCACAACCTGCCCTTTAGATCCCATCCCTACTAACATCTTTCAGGCTATCGCTCCCTCCGTCCTCCCTGCACTCACCCACATTATCAACAACTCTATCTACACTGGTACATTTCCCTCAGCTTTTAAGGAGGCTCGTGTTGCCCCTCTCCTTAAAAAACCCACACTTGACCCTGAGCTCATTGAAAATTACAGACCTGTATCTCTCCTCCCATTCATGGCTAAGACACTAGAGCGTGTTGTCTTTAACCAAATCTCCTCCCATCTCTCACAAAACAATCTCCTGGACAGCAACCAATCAGGTTTCAAAAGCGGCCACTCCACAGAAACTGCACTTCTATCGGTCATTGAGGCACTGAGACGGTCAAGAGCACAATCAAAATCTTCAGTGCTTATCCTGTTGGACCTGTCTGCTGCTTTCGACACTGTAAACCATAACATTCTCCTATCAACCCTCAGGCAGATGGGTGTCTCTGGAACAGCCCTTCGGTGGTTTGAGTCCTACCTCTCTGGTAAGTCTTTCAGGGTATCATGGAGGGGTGATGTCTCAGAGTCTCATCACCTCACTACTGGAGTGCCTCAGGGCTCAGTACTTGGGCCACTGCTTTTTTCCATCTACATGACATCACTGGGTTCTGTCATTCTGAAGCATGGCTTCTCTTATCACTGCTACGCTGACGACACTCAACTCCATCTCTCCTTTCAACCAGACGATCCTACTGTTTCTGCACGTATTTCTGCATGCCTAAACGACATCTCAGTCTGGATGAAGGATCATCACCTGCAGTTAAACCTCACAAAAACAGAGCTCCTCGTTTTTTCCGCCAATCCCAACATACAGCACAAACTATCTTTTCAGCTAGGCTCGGCTACTGTATCCTCGTCTAGGTCAGCTAGGAACCTTGGAGTGATCATTGACGACCAGCTAACTTTCACTGAGCACATTTCAAAAACTGCTCGATCTTGTAGGTTTGTGCTGTACAACATCAGGAAAATCAGACCGTACTTATCAGAACACGCTACACAGATCCTCGTCCAGGCACTAGTCCTGAGTAGACTGGATTACTGCAACGCCCTCCTTGCTGGTCTCCCAGCCTCTACAACCAGACCTCTTCAGATGGTCCAGAATGCAGCGGCAAGGGTGGTCTTCAACGAACCAAGGAGGGCCCACGTCACACCCCTCTTTATTAGTTTACACTGGCTTCCTATAGATGCCCGCATCAAATTCAAATCCCTGATGCTGGCCTACAGGACAATCACAGGCTCCGCTCCCTCGTACTTACACTCACTAATTGAATCATATGTTCCCTCTAGGTGCCTACGCTCTGCAAACAAAGGCGTCTTGCAGTGCCTTCACAAAAAGGTGCAAAATCACTCTTGCGCACCTTCACCTGGTCTGTTCCTCGCTGGTGGAACGATCTGCCCGTTGCCACTAGGGCAGCAGAGTCACTAGCAATCTTCAAAAACCAACTCAAAACTCATCTTTTTCGTTTGCACTTGACCCAACATTGATAGCACTCTCTTCTTCTCCTGCTCCTTACTATCCTTTTCTTGTTAAAAAAAAAAAAGACTTGTGTCTGCATTAGGTAAGACAAGACCCCACTCAAGAGCACTTATGCACTACTGCCCTTTTGCTGATATTAATTTGCTTCTATATGCCTACCTCATTTGTACGTCGCTTTGGATAAAGGCGTCTGCTAAATGACTAAATGTAAATGTAAATGTAAATGTTACCGTTTCTGTGGCAGCAGCTTCAAAGACAGTCCCAAAGGTGACAAAGAAACAGGTTTGTAAGTTTGTCTCTGTTTCGTTAGTCCATTGTTTTACAATCCTAAGCACAGGTATAGCTGTTTTCAGCTCTTATCTGTAGGTCGTTATGAGATGAACCAAGCAGTAAACAGGAGCTCCCAAAGCAGCTCGTTGGACAGACTGATGAGTCAAGTGACTGAAAAGGAAGACGAAAGTCCCTCAAGCAAAACATGCTTTAGCGTTAAGAAGAGTTTTAAAGACTAATAATTCTGAAAAAAAGGAAACCTCATTTCAGAGAACAGCACGCTCATTTACCAGTGAACCATGGTTTGTCGTTGTTATAAGTTAAATAAGTCCTGGTAGGAATGCATATGTCCTCACAGAAACTGATATATGATGTTACCGTTTCTGTGGCAGCAGCTTCAAAGACAGTCCCAAAGGTGAGAGAGAAACAGGTTTGTAAGTTTGTCTCTGTTTCGTTAGTCCATTGTTTTACAATCCTAAGCACATGTATAGCTGTTTTCAGCTCTTATCTGTAGGTCGTTATGAGATGAACCAAGCAGTAAACAGGAGCTCCCAAAGCAGCTCGTTGGACAGACTGATGAGTCAAGTGACCGAAAAGGAAGACGAAAGTCCCTCAAGCAAAACATGCTTTAGCGTTAAGAAGAGTTTTAAAGACTAATAATTCTGAAAAAAGGAAACCTCATTTCAGAGAACAGCACGCTCATTTACCAGTGAACCATGGTTTGTCGTTGTTATAAGTTAAATAAGTCCTGGTAGGAATGCATATGTCCTCACAGAAACTGATATATGATGTTACCGTTTCTGTGGCAGCAGCTTCAAAGACAGTCCCAAAGGTGAGAGAGAAACAGGTTTGTAAGTTTGTCTCTGTTTCGTTAGTCCATTGTTTTACAATCCTAAGCACAGGTATAGCTGTTTTCAGCTTTTATCTGTAGATCGTCATGAGATGGACCAAGCAGTAAACAGGAGCTCCCAAAGCAGCTCGTTGGACAGACTGATGAGTCACGTGACCGAAAAGGAAGACGAAAGTCCCTCAAGCAAAACATGCTTTAGCGTTAAGAAGAGTTTTAAAGACTAATAATTCTGAAAAAAAGGAAACCTCATTTCAGAGAACAGCACGCTCATTTACCAGTGAACCATGCTTTGTCGTTGTTATAAGTTAAATAAGTCCTGGTAGGAATGCATATGTCCTCACAGAAACTGATATATGATGTTACACATCATCAGTGATTGGCTACATCGAGAAGTGCATTGATGATGAGACCATCTCCAAGACCATCACCACACGTTCTAACCGGAAGCCGCGGATGAACGCTAACGTGCGTGCTCTCCTGAATGAGCGAGACTTCACCTTCAGAGCAAAGGACCGGGCTGCCCTAAAAACAGCGAGGGCTAAACTGTCCCGAGCTTATGCTAAAAGAATCCACGGCCACTTCCAAAACAGCAGTGACTCACGGCACATATGGCAGGGCATTCAAGCGGTAACCAACTACAAGACAACTCCACCTGTCTGTGATGGTGACGCCTCCCTAACAGATGCGCTGAATGACTTCTATGCACGTTTTGATGCACAGATTAAAACAACGGTGAGGAAGTCCACCCCTCATACCAACGACCCGGTACTCTGTTTCACCCCAGCTGACGTGAGGAAAACACTTTATAGAGTTAACCCACGGAAGTCTGCTGGACCGGACAACATTCCAGGCAGAGTACTAAAGGAGTGTGCAGAGCAGCTAGCAGATGTCTTCACTGATATCTTCAATATCTCTCTGAGCAGCTCTGTCATTCCAATGTGCCTCAAAACAACAACAATCGACCCGGTGCCTAAGAAGTCTGTGGTTTCGTGCCTCAATGACTATCGTCCAGTCCCTTGTCATGAGGCACATCAAGTCACAGCTACCACCTTCACTTGACCCATTACAGTTTGCGTATCGTCCAAACCGCTCTACGGACGATGCTATTACCACAACCCTCCATCTTGCCCTCTCACATCTGGACAAATGCTGTTCATTGACTTCAGCTCAGCTTTCAACACCATCATCCCTCAGCAACTGATAGAGAAGCTAAGCCTGAACACCTCTCTCTGCAACTGGATCCAGGACTTTCTAACAGGCAGACCTCAGTCAGTCCGGATCGGGAACAGCATCTCCAGCACCACCACACTGAACACTGGAGCTCCTCAGGGCTGTGTGCTCAGTCCACTGCTGTTCACCTTGCTGACTCACGACTGTGCAGCGATGCACAGCTCCAATCACATCATCAAGTTCGCTGATGACACGACCGTGGTGGGTCTCATCAGCAAGAACGACGAGTCAGCATACAGAGATGAGGTGCAGCAGCTCACAACTTGGTGTAGAAGTAGGAGCAGGAGCCTCCTGGTTTGGGAATTGCACCGTATTGGATCGCAAGACCCTTCAAAGGATAGTGAGGACAGCTGAAAAGATCATTGGCGTCTCTCTGCCCTTCATCACGGACATCTACACCACACGCTGCATCCGCAAAGCCCACAATATAGTACAGGACCCCACACACCCCTCACACACATTATTCACCCTCCTTCCATCTGGAAAAAGGTACCGGAGCAGTCGGGCCCTCACAACCAGACTGCTGAACAGTTTCTTCCCACAAGCCATCAGACTCCTCAATAACCACACCTGAATGGCCTTCCTGTCCCATAAGCATTCTTGCACGTCATATTTATTGTTGTGAACCTCATATTTATTATTATTGTTTGTATTTTGTGTTCTTGCACTAATTATGTCTCTGCCTTGCACTAATTTTGTCTTTGCACTGTTTGCACTAGTTTGCACACTGGGTTTGCACTCTACTCCCTTGCTGTTTGCACTAGTCCGCACACTTTGCACTTTTTGTGGCTAAGACACTGTCTTAGCTCAATATGTGAATTCTTTTGTATTGTGTTGTATGTGTGACTCCATGTAGCACCAGGTCCTGGAGAAACGTTGTCTCATTTCACTATGTACTGCACAGCTATGTGTAGTTGAAATGACAATAAAAGCCACTTGACTTGACTTGACTAATATCCATGCACATTACACAAACATTTTCACAAATTCATATTTTTTTTTACATGGAGATGATACTGGCATCTCGTCCCAAAGCTTGTGTTTTCTAGACACCAGAATTTTTGAAAACACCCGATTCTAACAAATAATCTCTGAATCTCTGCTGGTTACGATTATGACCATTTCTCTATCGGGCACAAATAAACATCAAGAGTCAAGTGTAACCAAATGTATGAATCTCAACAACGGTGACAAACAGCATATTCAGATAAACAGATCAACTCTGAACATCACAAGCTACTAAAATAAAACATATAAAACAGCAAAAAAAAAACTAAAAACACAAAATAGGAAGAATAAATACAAGACAATTTAGCTCATAATTTATTCATGCCGCAATGCGTCGTGTGATTCACGGATCAGTTTTGATTGGTAGCCCCCAGAATGCTCTGCGGCTTGCTTTTAGTGGTCACCATTGTTGAGGATCTTCACACTTCTTTTTTCATGTATATATTTATTAAATGGGTTAAAAATCTTATGATTAAGCTGAAAATTTCAGTCGTTTTGTTGTACTATCACAGGAAGGCTATAATGTATAAGATACACATAACACCGAGACTTGAGCGAGAAGGTTTTAAGACCGGTTTCTATAGAGACACCTAGTGGTCGTTTTCGAGTATTGTTTTGAAATAGATTTACGACAAAACAGTTACGCGAATTCACAAATTATATAAAATGTCGTGCGAGATGATCCATCAGTTAATTTGGGGAGTGATTTAGTGCTCTTGACTGAAATATGATCAACTTCAGTTCAAATCCCACTCAAGTGCTCTTCATATAATTACAAGAAGCGGCTTTTTCTATTTCACCTATAGCACATGTGTACATACAATGTATTTTCTTTATTTTTCTTTCTTCCTTGTGGTTTATGTTTATATATGTATTTTCTTTACGTCTTATTTCATTATATGTGTGTCGTTAGCTTGTAATGCAAACAAATTGCAAAGTCCCCTGTTAATTTTCAACCCTGGTGCTAACTAGCATTAGCAATGCCACGCACTGATGCAAAGCAACAGTACAAAAATTACATAAGCTAAAGATATAAATATATAAGTAACACAGCTTATACTGCATGTACGATTCAGAACGATTCAGCAGCATTTTACTTTTAGCTGGGTTTACATCATTTGCATCTCTCTTGTCCCTCTCCATCTTTCTTGAGAGTTAGCGCGCTACATTTGTTCTTCAATGAAACTTCTATTGATTGCCCACAGTGTTTCTGACTACATTCAGGTCCTAGAATAGCACTAAACAAAACATACAATAAATTCGGAAACGTCTCAGGTTACGAATGTAACCATGGTTCCTCTAGGGAACGAGACGCTGCGTCACAAACGCTTTGGGAACGCCTTCAGCGTGCGCCGTTCTGAACCACGTGTAAAGTCTGCCCAATGGAGGGAGCGGCGTCATGGGCGAGATGCGTCGCCGACCAGGAAGTATAAAGTGGCGCTCTGCGATGCGGCACCAGCCTCGTAGTGAAGTAAGCGCCCGGCAGGGGTGCGGGAAGTATGGCATCGGGACGCAGCGTCTCGTTCCCTAGAGGAACCATGGTTACATTCGTAACCTGAGACGTTCCTCTTCAGGAACTCGAGCTGCGTCACAAACGCACAGGGGAACGAGATGCCCACGCCGCCATAATTCCAAGGCCCTGCCTGAAAAGGGGTCCTCAGACCACCCATCAGGAAAGGACAGAGGAGCCAGGAGCAGCCCTCATGTCCAAGTTATAAAACCGGGCAAAGTGGAGGGCGTGGACCACCCGCAGCGTTGCAGATGTCCCGAGGGGACACCGCTAAGATAGGCCTTAGAGGCCGCCATACCCCTTGTAGAGTGCGCTCTGACCCGAGAGGGCATGGGAGTGCAGAGGCTTCATAGGCCAGGTGGATAGCCTCAACTATCCACCTGCTAACAGTCCGCTTAGCGGCAGCGCACCACCTATTTGTCGGACCAAAACAAATAAGTAATTGGTCCGACCTCCGCAGAGACGCAGTCCTGCGCACATAAGTGTCCAGTGCTCGCACTGGACACATGCAGTTGAACTTCCGCTGGTCTGGATCCTGGAAGGGGGGAGGACAGAAGGCCTGCAGTACGATCGGCTGTGGTGTAACAGAGGGCACTTTAGGTGTATAACCCACTCGTGGGTATAAAAAGCCTTGGACATGCCTGGGGCAAAGTCCAGGTGAGTAGGGGGCCACTGAGAGGGCCTGCAGATCTCCCACCCTCCGCAGAGAGGTGATGGCGAGGAGAAATGCTGTCTTAAAAGATAAGACCGGTAAGGGAACCTCTTCGAGGGGCTCGAAGGGTGCCTTACACAGAGCCTCTAACACCACAACCAAATCCCAGGGGGGAATTCTGGTCCGCACTGGAGGTCTCAGCCTCAGCACACCGTGGAGGAATCGTGTAACTAATGGGTGTTTACCCACTGAGTGGCCACCAATAGGGTCATGATATGCAGATATAGCTGCCACGTAGACCTTTAGGGTGGAGTGGGATAACCCGGTGGAGAATCTCGCCTGAAGGAACTCCAGCACTGAACCTACTGGGCAGTTAACTGGGTTTAAGTGGCGATCTCCACACCAGGAAGTGAACATTTCCCACCTCCTGGCATACGCGCTCCTCGTAGAGGAGCTCTGGATTGGAGGATGGTCTCAACAACCTCAGCTGAAAGACCAGAGGCTATGAGTTGTGCCCCTCAGGGGCCACACCCACAGCTTCAACAACTCCGGGCGAGGGTGAACTATTGTTCCCCCCGCCTGAGAGAGTAGATCCGGCCTCAGGGGGATCTCCCACGGATGACCGTCTACTAGGCCGATAAGGTCCGCAAACCATACTCGGCCCGGCCAGAACGGGGCTACCAACAGTAGTCTGACTCCGTCCTGGCGCACTCTCGCCAGAACCCCGGGGAGCAGGGCAATCGGGAAATGCGTACAGGCGACGCCTTGGCCACGCCTGTGACATGGCATCCAGTCCCAGGGAGCTGGATGAACTAGAGAGAACCAGAGGGGACATTGTGCATTCCCTCGAGAAGCAAAGAGGTCCACCTCTGCCTGGTAAAATCTCGACCAGATCTGCTTCACCACGTCGGGTGAAGCATCCATTCCCCCGGCCTCAACCCCTGTCTCGACAGGGTGTCGGCTCCCGTATTGAGATGCCCAGGGATGTAGATCGCTCTCAGCGAGCAGATTTTGCCCTGGGACCACACAAGGATCTGGTGCGCCAGCTTGTTCAAGGGGCGCGAACGCAGACCTCCCTGGTGGTTGATGTAAGAGACCACCGCTGTGTTGTCGGTGTGCACCAACACATGGTGACCTCTCAGGTCTGGGAGAAAGTGCTTCAAAGCACGAAATACCGCTAACATCTCTAGCAGATTGATGTGCCACCCCTGGTGGTGATCGCTCCACAGACCGTGGGCCGGGCGCCCGTTCAATACTGCGCCCCAACCGGTTTAGGGATGCATCTGTCGCAAGGGAGGTCCGGCGACATAGAGCTCCTAACCTTGGGCCCTGATTCAGGAACCAAGGCTTCCTCCACAAGTCTAAGGCCCGAACTGCACGGCGTGACACTTTGATCTTGCGGAGTGGGTTTCCCCTCGGGGAGAACCCCTTGGTCCTGAGCCACCACTGTAGGGGTCTCATGTACAGCAGGCCAAAGGGTATCACGTTGGACGCAGCTGCCATCAGGCCCAACAGTCTCTGATACTGCTTGACAGTGAATGACTGGCCTTCCCTGACTCTCTCGACTGACATGAGGATTGACTGCACACGGGCAGGAGACAAGCGTGCCCACATTGTGGTCGAATCCCACACCACGCCTAGGTATGTGGTCCTCTGAGCGGGACGCAATACACTCTTCTTGGCGTTCAGTCTCAAACCCAGCTCCCCCATGTGAGACAGAACAACATCTCGATGTTGAACTGCCATCTGCTCTGATTGAGCTAATATCAACCAATCGTCGATATAATTGAGTATGCGGATGCCTGGAGTCTCAGTGGAGCCAGCTGCATCCATACACTTCGTAAATGTGTGGGGTGAGAGTGCTAGGGCGAGCGGAAGTACTCGATATTGGTATGCTACGCCCCCGAAAGCGAACCTCAGAAACTTCCTGTGTTGAGGAAGGATGGATATATGGAAGTATGCGTCTTTCAGATCTATGTTGACAAACCAGTCCTCGGATCTGATTTGAGTCACCACATGCTTGATGGTAAGCATTTTGAACTTCAGTCTGCTGACTGAGCGGTTCAAGACCCTCAGATCTAGGATAGGACGCAACCCCCCGTCCTTCTTTGGAACAATGAAGTAGCGGCTGTAAAACCCAGATTCCACAGCATGAGGAGGGACCACCTCGATGGCCTCCTTCCTGAGCAGGGATCCTACTTCCTGTTCCATCACCAGAGCCTGCTGGGGGCCGACTACTGTCGGTGTGACTCCCCTGAATGTCGGTGGTGGAAAACCGAACTGAATTCGATAGCCTTTCTCTATCGTTAGTATGACCCATTGAGATACATTTGGCAGAAGTTTCCACGCTGCTAAATAATCTACTAAGGGAATCAGCCTCTCGAGGCTGACCTCTGGTGTGTGAGATACAGGTAACCCGGTGGCCTGAAACGGTTGACCGGCAGGCAGACAACGGGCTGGCTGTAAGCGGGACCCGCAGGGGAAGCGTTCCCGGCCGTGACGCACCCTCGGGTGAATCCGGCTGGGGAAACGTGCTGGAAGCCTCCGCACTCTGGCACGAGGGCAGAGACAGCGGAGTTACTCCCTGAGGGCCCTGAGGAGGAACGGGTGCCGTCTGACCCGGCATTAACTGATCCTCCCAGGGAGGGCAGCCCTCAGAAGCCCTGAGCCACTCATATCAGGGCTTCTTGGCCGTGGACTTCCTGTCCAAAAAGGCCCTCAGGTCTTTAGGACCGAAGCCCCGGCCCAGAGCGCCTTCGCCCCTGCTGTTTTTAAGGGGGGGAACGAGAGGCGACGCTCTGTTTTTGCACATGCCTATATGAGGAGCCGGCACGCGGTGGGGGCATCTCTCGTCCCGATGCCCCCTGAGATCGACGCGGGAGGAAACTCTTGAACGCCGCCGCCTGTTTACGGGCCTCCTGGTACCTATCGACGACCTCATTAACGGAGTCGCCGAATAGGCCAGAAGGCTGCAGGGGGGCGTCCAATAGGCAGACCCTGTCCCGCTCTTTCATGTCGGACAGGGTCAGCCAGAGATGCCTCTCCGCGGCCACAAGGGATGACATAGACCGCCCTACAGCACGGGCGGTCTCCTTAGTGACGTGGAGGCAGAGGTCAGCCGTCCGACGCAGTTCTGCGATGTCATCGGACCTGACCCCCTCTCCCTCATCAATCTCTTTCAGCAGGTCGGCTTGGTATGCCTGCAACACCGCCATAGTGTGCATGCAAGCCCCAGCCAATCCTGCTGCCGCGTACCCCTTAGCCATCAAAGCCGACGTTGTTCTCAGCGGCCTTGATGGTAAGGTCGGAGCCTTCAAAGACGATGCCGCACCGGGGGACAGATAGGTAGCCAGAGACTGCTCTACCCGGGGCATCGCCTTATAGCCGCACTCCGCGACTCCCGCCACATTACCGTAATGACTAGCAGCGGTGGGGGAGAAAACACGAGCGGAGTACGGCCTTCCCCAGGACCTCGACAGCTCACTGTGGAGGTCTGGGAAGAATGGAAGGCTCCGTCTCAGAGGTGGCTGCTTCGCTCTCAGAAACCTTTCATCCAATTTAGATTTCTGAGGCTCAGCACCCGCTCGGCGGGCCAATCGATGTTTAATTTGGCAACCGCACGAGTTACCACCTCTAAGAGCTCCTCATATTGCGCGGCGTGTGCAATGGCGCATCGTCCACCACGTCAACATCAACCTCCTCGGAGGAAGAGTGAGCGCGAGTGGACGTCTCCCCCGTGGCCGAAGAAGCCGGAGTACGGGCTTCGGACCCACGGGATTGAGCGCCCGACCTGGCGGACTCCGATGGAGAAAGGGACGAGCCCGTCTCCATCTCCTCCGCCAGATCGAGTTGCGATCCCCAGACGTGCGCTCGTCGCTCCGCCGGCGGAGCGGTCCCGCACCCCTGGGGACGCTGGTGAAGTCTCCTCGTGAAAGAGAGACCTCCGGGAGCGGAGTGTTCGCAGCGGTAGCTGCAAACAATGCGGACAATCAGTCCCCTCGAGGGCTGACGCCGCGTGCTCCGCTCCCAGGCACGCCACGCACAAGCTGTGTGTGTCCCCACCCGTGATATAACGAGGGCAGGGATCAGCACACCGCTTGAAACGCGACGGCACACCAGCGTGTTTCGCCTTAGATTTTCTCTTTAATTTCTGATCATCAGCCATATATTCTCTTTTAAGCTAGACAATACAGACAATAAATAGACAGACAATAACATGTAGCGCTTACTGAGCGCGAAAGCTGGTGCCGGCATCGCAGAGGCGTCACTTTATACTTCCTGGTCGGCGACGTCATCTCGTCCATGACGTCGCTCCCCTCCATTGGGCAGACTTTACACGTGGTTCAGAACGGCGCACGCTGAAGGCGTTCCCAAAGCGTTTGTGACGCAGCTCGAGTTCCTGAAGAGGAACTTGTGATTGGAGGGTTCTTGGAGGGTCGGTTTTTCATATTTAATTGTAGGGAGGTAAAGTGTCCTCTAGGGGTTTCTAATTTCCTACTTATGAGAGATCAGGCATACATAAATTCAAAACCATTTTATCATACTTTCGGCTAAATGGCTGGAAATGGTCTCATTATATGCAGAAGACCTTCATTTTTAACACATGGATGGAATAATTCATAATTATTATTGTATTTGTTTACAATCCAACGTTATACACTGTGTATGGAGCAAGCTAGCCCTAGTTCGACGCACCCTTTCTCCCTCGTGTTTGGAAAGGAATAAATTGACAACAGACTGGGCTAGGATGTCTATCTTGTGAGAGCTGGGGGGTTTTCATACATATGACATAATCTTCGGTGATGCCAACTGGGGAAGACTAGAGTAATCACAGCATATTGGGAACGTAGAAATTTGAGAGAATCTTGAGAAAACATTGTAAACCTCTCTTTTTGATTAGAGGCCACAACTTTTGTCTACTGTCTCTGTCCTCCTTTGTAAGATCTTCCTTAAACTGCATGCATTGGCTCCGAAGAAACTCGCTGCATTTAGTCGCTTTCGAAACTGCATCTTTGATTCTCCTGGCAGTAAACCGAATGATTGTTGCCCGAGGCCTCGTTTCATTAGAGCGTCTGGTTAAAATCCATCGACCATAACGAAAGTGAATTTTGTGATATGCCTATTTCTGTTAAGGAAGTGATAAAGTCAATTAATCATCTGAAAAACAATAAACAGCCAGGTACAGATGATATAACAGGAGAATATTATAAGCAGTTTATTAATGATTTGGCCCCTTTTTTGCTAAAAATGTTTAATGAAAGTATAATCAGTGCCTTCCTCCCACTTTGTCTCAAGGTTTAATTACATCAATTCCAAAAAAAGGATCTCCTTTTTCTCAACAATCGGCGTCCAATTAGTTTACTTAATAATGGTTACAAAATACACGCCCATATATTTGCTGAAAGACTTCTACTAGATTTAACTTATCCAGAGGGATCAGACAGGGTTGCCCTGTTTCTTCATATTTATTTTAACTTCTTGCTAATCATGTTAAAGCAAGTGCTATTAAGGGTATGACTATTATTGATAGAGAACTAATTATAACACAGTTAGCAAATGATACCACCCTTTTTCTACAAAATGAAAACCAAATCCCCTTTGCAATTATAGTAATAGAAGAGTTCTCTAAAGCACTTGGTGTCTATTTAAAAGTGAACTTATGGCAGTCAAAGAATGCCCAGTGGCATCTTATTGTAACATTTCAGTTAAAACTGAGGTCAATACAATAATACAACAATATAATTTAATAATAATATACAATATAATTCTAAGAATTATAATAAGAATCAACAGAAAAGAAGTTCATTAAATTTTAATCAATTTAAGGAAGTTAAACCAATGGCAAGACATTTTTTATTAAGAGGGAGAGTTTTGATTTCCAAAGCAGAGGGTATATCCCGACTAACTTACACATCCTCTTCAGGTTGATGATAAAATTTCAAAGGAGACTGATCAAATGTTCTTTTAATTTTGATTGGAAAAATAGGATACATTATATAAGGACTGCAGGTCTAGAGGCAACAGTGCTATCACTTTGGATTTTTTAGCCTTCGCCGTCATTTTCTCAGATTTTTCTCCATTTTCTTTTATTTATGTGCACTGACAATATCAACAAAATGTGATTTTATAAAATAAATCTTACAAGCCTTTCTCTAGAACATGAGCACTTCACAAAAATGAACCGAAACACAGCAAAAAAGACAATATATATATGTATATGTATATATTTGTGGGGAGAGTTTAGCATATTTAAAGATCATGTTTTTTATTATGTTATGATATGTTTTTTTCACGTTATGTTAAGTCGGGACCAGGTGTTTTAAAAATTGGTGTATTACCTGACAGTGGATGTAAAGTTTTTCAGCGCCCCCTTGTGGAAACATAAATTATAACCCGTTAACATTTGTTAAGCGTTCGAATTTATTTCACTATTGAGTGTACATTAAATACATTACATTAATTTTGACTCTGAATGACAAAAATGGATATTTCAGCTCATAATTATGCAAATAGAGAGTAAGAATGTTTACAAAAATAAGGGTCTTTAATCTTAATAATCAGTTTCCATATTAAAAAACCTATTTTAACACATTTAAAATTGTATGGTAATGCATGCCATAACTTCTTTTCTTTTCAGAAATAATTCTAATATGCTGATATGGTCTCTTTATAAAAAAGCAGCAAATGTGTATACATATTACTGACCCCACACTTTTAAAAGGTAGTGTTTTTATCTTCCAACAAAGATAAAAATAAAAGAAATCAGTTTGGAAATGAACCCCAGAGAAGCTCTTTTTAAACCAAAAATGTATTTAAAAAAATCACTGACAGTACAATATATCTACTCATTAGATTTTTCACTAGGGTTTGAGAATCTAGTCTCAGTGTGTGCTTTTTGCTTAAATGCATGTAGTGGATTCTTAACATTCCCCTCTTACAATAAGTAATGCTGCTAGTCAGACAGGCAGTGACTCATTTAACATAAAACAGGTCAATCCAGCTACACTGCTACCTGTTTCCAGACAACTCTGTCAGCAAGGCTCTTTATATTTATTCAATAGTTTCGGTTTCATTGCACCAGCATGAGTGCAAGTCAACTGACACTAAACCATCATTATGATGGCATACAGTATGCACACAGCAGTAAATACAGATGGGGTATGCCTCCACAGAATAAATGGAAAAATGCAAAAAGGTAAATCATCAAGGCGGCTCAGAATATATTTTCTATTCAAACCCGAATTGTGTTGTAGATTGCTGATTTTGCACATCGACAGCATTAACAGATCTGCATAAATTATGACTGTGCAAACTGGTTTCCAATTCCACCCATTTCCCAGTTTGTCACTGGACAACAGCATAGACAGTGTTAAAAGCACTTTGTTGTCTCCGCGGATATTAACATGGGATGGGAGAAGGCATTTTAACATCCAAATGACTACACAACTTCATCTTTAACTAATGCCATTTGTACATAGGAAAACTTTTGATGAGTGCACAGAGTTATATGTGTACATTAAAGAATACATAAAGGCATTTGGTTCTTTAAAAAAAAGCCTCACAGGCTCAGATCCCAGCACTTGTAAGCGGCTGTGTCTTTCAGTAGCGGTTCACGTCATCGTAAGAGCTGACATCCATATCAAAGAAGTCCTCGAGTTTCCACTGCAGAGTTTCAAAGGTGGGTCTGTCCGCAGGGCAGTTCTTCCAGCATTCAGACATGATGTCATACAAATATTTTGGGCAGTTGGGAGGGCATGGCATCCTGTAGCCTTTGGGCAACTGTTGGACCACCTGAAAGTTTGTCATTGCTGGAGAAAAAGTTGAAACGCAACATTAAAATCCTAGTCAAAAATTGTTGTAGCATATAGCAGTGGTTCTCGACTTGTGAAACAGAAAAATAGAATATTAAATTAAGGAAGGGCTGTCGTTCATACCGATATCAATGCATTTTATAATTTGGATTTAACAACCTTTATTTTTGTACAATAAGCTTTTTTTCTAGGCCTAGATGAATTAGTATTTTCGACTGTTTTTCTTTATGAGAACAAAATTATATATGAGAATGATGTACCTGGGTAAGGCATCTGTCCAAATGTCACAATTTCATAAAGTAGGATCCCAAAAGACCAGACATCAGATTTTATGGTGAATTTGTTCTCGTGGATTGCCTCAGGAGCAGTCCATTTCACTGGAAACTTGGTTCCTTCTTTCGCCTCATAAACATTATCATTTTCCATCTAAACAAATCGTGCAGTTAGAAAGTTAAAGGTACAGTTTTTGCACTTTTTACCCAAGATCAATACATACAATATAGCAATGGTTCTCAACGGGTTGGCTTCACAATATCAATTGGTGATTTGTCGTAAAATGGTGAATAAAAAAAAATGTCCTTAAGATAAATTAGATAAGATAATACAAAATGTACAGTTTTAATAATATTACAATGAATTGCATAGACCCAGCAGCATCCAAATGTATTTTTGAATAGTGACCCATTTGAGAACCATAGGTATTCTGAGGAAGTCAGGCCTATTTATAAACCTGAGAATATTTCTTACCTGAAATACTCGTGCCAAGCCAAAGTCAGCCACCTTACACACATTGTTGTCTCCCACCAGAACATTTCGCGCTGCGAGATCTCTGTGAATGTAGTTCTGCAACTCAAGATATGCCATGCCAGATGCCACTTGGGATCCCATTTCTATCTGATCAGACATTTGGAGAGAAGCACCTCTGTTTTCTGTATGAGAGAGAATACAGCGGATAAATATAATTAACGTCAGATGGTGTTTTGTTACAGGTATAGAATGAGCTAACCTCAAAAGCCTCTGGTTTATTTGGCTAATAACCTACTAAATATTTACACAATAAGGTGCTTAAAAATCTTTAGAAGTGATGAAGGATGCACAACACTGGCCCTTATTATCCGTCCAAATAGGCTGCTGACACCAGGAGGAAGAGGTTAGGGAAATGAGTCAGCTGAAGTGGTCTTTTTAGTTCCTGATTGGCCTGCTTTTTCTGCCCATTAGTCTATGGGTGAAAGACTGGCAGAGCTGGGAGGAATGTCCCCATCTGCCAACAGAGCTCCCTCCAGAACTGGAAACTTTAAAACCCACGTAGGGCATTTTAAACTCTAAATACGCAGATTAAAGAAATTTCTACATTTTTAAAATCCTATTTGTTAATCATGAATCTCACTAAAATCTTAATGACAGGATTCCAGGGATTTCCCTTGCCTCTGTGTTTTATCATGAGGAATGTGTAAATGTTTCCCATTTTTTCTTTTAAGATATTTTTTCACTTGTTGCAGCCCTCCAGAAACTAATGCTTTTTTATTATCCCTTTTATTTTGTTTTGCAACGTGCACTGTACTGTATATTAACCTTGACTGTAATGACCGCACTCGCTTGATACCTGCTACTGTACTAAGTGCATTTATGACTGACTTTTAAAATGTGGCAATAAGGAAGAACAGCCTTTGTAAATAAAGCTCTCTCCATCTCTTTTTGTTCTTGTCCTAAAATGACCCATTAGACAGGTAGTTAAGCTATTTTGAGGCTGATTTCCCAGAAAAAAACGTTTTTTTGCGTTTCCCAGCCAAAAATCAATGGGCCTCATTTCCTAAATTAATGTAAAACAAAAAATTGGGTGTACAATCATTTCTAAGGAAAACTTGGAATGTATCAATCTCACGTCTGGTCTCAGCTCGTGCACACATTTTTTTTTGAGTTATCTGATTTTGCATGCAGCATTTAAATCTGCTGGAGAATTGTAACAGGATTTTGTAGGTTATTCCTGACCTTAATTAATTTTTTCGATTATTTGGATATGATTGTCTTTTTTTTTCAGGGCTTTAGCTTTATATGCGCACACAGCAGTGCAAACAGCAGACCACGAAGATTCAATCATCGCATCATTCACCTGCAGCGCAGAAATTACGTCTATAAAAGTAATAAAATAAATAGAACCACAAATATAAAATAGGCTATACAGAAACATATTAACAAAAGAAAAAAAAACTGTGCAAAAAGTATAGGCTACATTCATTTTTGTAACACTCTTAATGTATTTATTTATTTTCTTTATGTCTTTATATTCTTTAATCCATCTGATCTCGCGCACACAAACAACATTAGTGCTGTCTGACATTTCAGCTCTTTATCATAAAAGTACAATGCAGTCAACCAAACACTGTTTATTTAAAAAAAAGAGCAACTCGCTATAAAATCAGCAGTGTCCAAACATTTTTTTCACATTTGAAAGATTTTAAATGGATATTAGAACATGAGTGAAGATAAGCCTTTTCTAGGCTACATATAGATTAAGCAAACCCTTTGTATGCTGTTTATAATGACTGCCAATGGCCTAACTTGGGTTTTATTTTATAGTTTAATATATCATTTTATACCTAGCCTACTTATTTGTTCTGAATACCATTAAATGTATTTTTTTTTTACTAGAGTAAGGAAATTTATGTTCTGGGAATGTTTTCAGCAGCAAGTTTTATTTTTGTTCCCAGAGTGTTCTGCTAAAAGGTAGGATAACATTCTCTTTTTAAAAAAAAAAAAAAACATTCTAATAATGTTTATTGATAATGTTGTTAAAAGGTAATCCCCTAACATTCTAATAAAGCTTCCCATTAGACTAGATGTGGACTTAAGTTTAAAAATGTATGCGTGTTACATAGATTTTAGATTAATTCACCAACTGTTAAGCTGTTGATTGTAAAATCTATGGCCTTTAGGGTCACGAGCCCAACTAAAAGCAAACACTGATCTCTGTGATGGTGACATTTAACCAATAAAACATCACTATATGATCTCAATAACAGCAGGTGTTCATCACTAATGCGCAATATCATTTAATTAGTCACTTAATTATCTCCCTAACTTTAAATCTTTAACCCTTTAAAAGTCCTCTACACTGGACTCATATACAGCACTGCTTAGATTAGACTAGGAAAAAAACAGCAAGCAATGCTGCAAGCAACCAGCATCATTTACTTACATGTGCTCTTGCTGTTTATGTCATAACAAACATGCCGCTACAACAGCTCAAGAAATCCAACAAAAAGTCAAGAGTCAAATTGCACAACTAAAACAAACACTCCTCGCCATAATGGTGACATGAAAGCAAACCATTATCTTCAAACAGACATCAACATCTAAACTTCTGTTAATCTCAATAAGAACATTTATGTCCAATGGGAAGCTTGCTCTTTATATCTTAGTTAGAATGTTAGGGGATTATGTTCTAATAATGTTATCAATAAACATTTTTACAATGTTTTTTTAGAGAATGTTATCCCACCTTTTAGGAAAACATTCTGGGAACTAAAATAAAACTTGCCACTAAAAACATTACTAGAACATAGCATAACATTTTCAGAGCATTCCTAGAACAGTAACATTCCTAGCTGGGGAGGCTATAATGTTTATTTACTAATATTTTAATATACATATAACTTACATAAATGTTGGCTTTTTGTTTGCAATTTTTGGGGTAAGCTTGCTTGTTTTGGATGTGTTTCCTGCTTTACAAGAATATGGTATACAATTGCTCCACATAAAATTAGTATTTTAATGTAAATTAAAAAAAGAGAGTTGTGCAGGTGAGTCTTACTTTGCAGATACTCTAGTAGGCTCCCGTGGCTCATGAGCTCCGTGATGATGTAGATGGGCTCTTCTGTAGTGCAGACTGCATAGAGCTGAATCAGTTTGGCATGACGGAGTTTCTTCATGATCTGAGCTTCTCGCAGGAAGTCTTTTGGATCCATAGTTCCTATCATACAACAGATGCACATTATAGCATGCCAAGTGCACTCTAAAAAAATGCTGGGTTGAATATATGGACAAAATCAGCGATTGGGTTGTTTTCAGTTAGGTTAAATGTGTAATGTTTAACCCAACCTTTTGAACAGAAACCCAACCTCTGAGTTCAAAACAATCCAGTTGCTGGGTTTGTCCATATTTTTTATATGTTTGGACCTGTATATGTGCATCCGTCTTGTCTGTCTTGTCTGCGTACCTGGTTTGAGTGTTTTGACAGCGACAGCTGTGCTGTCATTCCATATGCCTTCATAGACCTCGCCAAACTGCCCTGCTCCCAACTTTTTCAACAGTTTTAGAGAGGAACGTGGGATTTCCCACTGATCCACAGTGTTGTAAGATAGGCCATGTGTTTCTGGAGCCATTGTCTAAATACCACACACACACACACACACACACACACACACACAGACAAAAAGCAAGACATTATGCATTGGAATGAATATTTGACAATATCCTGTACAATTCTGTGGAATGATATTTTAAATGGTCAATTGGCAAGAACATCTTCTTTATTTAGGTATTAAGTGAGACAATGTACTGTGAGTCAGCCAAATATTGTTGTGTAATTAACCCTTCAATGTTCTTTTTTTTTCCATTCAGAAAAATGATTGATGTAATAATAAAATGTTACACACTTTTTTGCAGGGTTCTGCCAAACGAACACAGAGGCCATCCTGAACTCTGGAGTAGTGCTCCACTAGTTCTTTCAATGTGAAAAAACTACGAATCCTTGACACACAGTAGGCACCATTATCCTGCCTTTTGATCTTATAATGCTTCACTTTTCCATTGTCCAGCACTGCAATAAAGACAGACAGACAACATCACATTGAGAACCTCAATCAAAATAAAATATGGGTAAGAAAAAAGTAAGTAGTAAGAAAGCAGCCCCTTTCCACATGAAGCAGTAGCAATACCACTAACATTTCTCTTACATTGTGTTCTGATTTGGTTTGGTATGGTAAGTTAAATAGTGTTAAAGTAACACTGAAGCAGATTTGAAGTTAATTAAGTGATTCATTTGGTGCCGATTATGCATTAGTAATAAACACCTGCTGTAAACAAGCAGAATCACTAAAGACAAGAGAAACACAAGAACTACAACTGACAGCCAGAGCCTTAGATAACATCAACTAAAAACACAAGATCTTAGCAGAAGATAATTACAAAACAAAACTCTACAAAA
Source organism: Puntigrus tetrazona (assembly GCF_018831695.1). NCBI lineage: Eukaryota > Metazoa > Chordata > Actinopteri > Cypriniformes > Cyprinidae > Puntigrus > Puntigrus tetrazona. The sequence goes on from NC_056718.1 coordinate 2,374,279, forward strand.
AGCATCACCAGCTTCACCCATTACTAACCAAAGATTGAAGCAGTGAGTTATGAATCACTCAAGTGATTAATAAGCAGAATAAAAACCCCCCCACAAAAAAACAACTTCACACGACACTGGAAAAAATTAAATAATAATAATTCAATGATTTGGCAAGCTTTTAGACATGAACATTTATCATCCTCAACAGTGGTGACAATTATAGTTTTTTTTATAGTGTTACCCAGCATGCACTGCAGCATAAAGCATTTTTTTGTCAGATTTGTTGAGATTCATATGCTGTTTCTTGGTGTCTTTGTGTGTATGTAAGGTACAGATAAACGTTTTATGCATATGTATTTAAAATCTTAACTGGTTCGTAATGAGTGATGCTGTTTGTGGACTTTTTTAATCTTCTTCTGCAAAAATCTTTTATTTTAGTTGATTTTATCCAAGGCTGTGGCTGAAGTCAGTTGTGTTTGTGGTGAGATTATTTAATATAATAGAATCAACCAAAATATATTATGTTCCACCAACAAAACTAAATGTAAGAGTAAGATAAGTTAGAAATAAATCTTTAAATGTAAAAAGTTATCGCTTTTTATAGTGGATTGTGGATAAAAAAAAATGCTGTGTGGGGTGTGTGATATAATAATTTTATAATCAATATTGGCAAAATAGAACAAATAACAGCCAATGAAAAACATTATCTCCAAGCAACACTCGTGATGCTTTTTTTCTAAATTTTTTTCTAAATTTATAAACAAATTAATATTCAATGATGCATTCATAAAAACAGTCATTTGTTTCATTTCTGAATTAATTAGCCCTTTGAATGAATCTGTTGACTCACTCACTCATTCATTCATTCATTCAAAAGTTGCTAGTTTTAGCCTCATATGAAGTCATTTTTATCCATTTTAAGGTATTAATTTTTAACAATGTAAGAACAAAAATGACCTACATTAATGTAAAAATGCCACTGGAAATCAATTAAGGGTGGCAAATATTGACCTGGAAAACAGTCCTTTTTGTCACAGCTATAAACAAAACATTGCACAGATTCGGAATATGAAAAATATGAAAAACTTTGGGGGTCAGGCTGTCAACGACAAGCCTAATCCAATTAAGGTCCCACTACCAGGACAAAAACACATTCAGCAAACTGTTGTCACATTATCCCTATTGAAATATCCAAGAAAATATTGAGACTTTTTGGCAGTATAAAGTAGCTCACTCCTAACAGTGGAAAGGTATGCGTTCAGCACTTTTGGATTTGAAATATACCTTTATTGTATAACCACAGTACAAAACCACCTAAGCCAAACACCAGTAGTTCTCAAACTCTTTTAGATGAACAACATATAAAAGTCCAACCAAGCGCCTTAAAACAATTGCCTAATGTTTTAATTGGTATACAAACCAGATTACGTCTTTAAAATGGTATCTTTTACTGCCGCTTCCTGAGATTGACCCACAACACTTTGATTTTGAGTTTATACTGTACAATTTTTTTCTGGGAACAAACAAAATCCAAAATATTGAAAAATAGTGCCAATATTTTATTGCTGGACTAAAGAATTAGGCACAGTCAGTTTTTTTCACGTAGTGCCTAATCTGTGAAAAGATGGGTGGCGAACATCTTTCTAGAAGAGCCCTGCAAAGCTTTACTTTAACTGGAATCAAACACAGCTGAACAAGCTAAACAAGGTCTTAAGGGTTACTAGGAAGCTACAGGCAGGTGAGTTTTTATTAGGGTTGGAGCTGAACTCTCCAGGACTGCTCTAGTGTTAATAAGCTGGCAAGTAATCAACTACACTCAGTCACATGCTTCTGTCACCGTAACCAGGAACCCTGGCCATAGTCCTCATCAAGAGTTTATCATGATCTTCAAATGTCAGTCAAGATTGCGGAATGAAGAAACTTGTTTTTGTTACTAATCAGGAAGCAGACACACTAGCCTTAAGTAAAACTTAAAACACTTTTGCTTTTGATGCCAGCTAATTGTAATGACATCCACATTTCAGCATAAACGAATAAGAAACTAGTTATGAGCTGAAAATATTGATAAACAAATGATAATGAGTCCTTGCATAGCCATAAAACATTTATGCTCTGGCCTTAAATAAAGACTCAAGAATTCCAGTGTTTTTACTTGTTAAAATCTGCTTTTTTTCATAAAAAAGGGTTAGCAAAGATATGCTGATACATGTGAAGCGGTAACAGATCATGTGACTATAGCCAACAAGTTCTGCAGGTTTGAGTCATGAGAAACACAAAAATATGTTTATACTGCATAGTAAAGACACCTATTTTTTGAGTCACTCCTTGTGACGTGAGACGAATGATGTCAAACTTTGACAAAACATCTTCTGATCTGAGAACAATGGACCTTTTATATATATTTTTATTTAATCGGATGTATTTTATTTGTCAGATGTACCTGAGAGTGAGAGCTCCCCTGCCTGGCTTTCACAGTTCCTGATTAGAAAAGCTCCGTTCTTGTTCTCTTGAGACATCAACATCTTCTCGGCCTCCAATCGCTTTGTTTCCGGGAAATACCATCTGGGTGGAAGAGTATCACAATGTGATCTAAACACACTGAATTTTAACTAAGAAAAGCTAATAAAATAAAAAATAAAATGCAACAAACAAACAACAAATCATGGATCATTTAAAAATAATGAGAAAACAATGATTCATTTTTAAACACTGACATCAAGGGCTGTGTCCATGCATCACTTGCTAATATGGCTAATAAGATACTAAAATTAAAGCAATATTAATGCGGTTTAATATCATGGTTTTTGAAGCAAAGCCATTTTAAAACCACCAGGGTAAACTAGTGTACAGGTCTGGATAGCAACCGAGTTAAAATGACTATTAAAAAGACTATGAAATTGTTATATAATAAACTAACCTTTGGCTAACTCAGTGTTTATGATTGTTGGAACATACACAAAGCTTATGCAGATGCCTTGTGTTCAGCAGGTTATGTCTAAAATTTCCAGAGCAGAGATCATACAGGTACAGCTGAAGATCTGCTCCTGACACACAATGCTATCATCTGACTATATAATTTGACAACAAAGTTAAATTGCAACAAAATCATTCACATTCAGAAATATTGTTGTTGGTGACAGACCTGGAAAAACTGGAAATTTATCTCTAGCGAAGTCCATTTGCCAGAAACTACGTAGCATGCCAAGGTCACACACAAAGCATTTTGTCAGATTGTAATCACACATGACATGAAAAGTCTTTTTTTGGCAAAATTAGTATTATATTTTTATACTATACACATTTTTATTGATTTATGACACCTACAGTGAGCAAAGCCTTGGAATCATTAACAAGCTCAACGTTCTAGTACTTCCTGGTTGACCCCATGAACATTAACTAGCTTCCCTTAAAAAAAAAAAAAAAGAAAAGAAAAAAAAACAGACAATGCAGAAACAGAATCTGTTGCCAGCTGCTGCCAGGAATCCACATAATATCCCTCTTGCTGAATGCATAGGCTTACAGTTAGGCTCTATGCGCGCAATACAATACATTTCTATACAATACAATATGGGTTTTACAATTATGGGACTTCCTTGAGTGCCAGTCATGTATTGGCCGTATTTATTTAAAATAAATAAATAAATAATAATATTGACTTATGTGTTGACTATTTGTGATTTTAAAACATTAATTGCGTAACCTAGAAAATTTGTACTGGTAGGTAAAAATACTTTTTAAGGGTTTTCTTGTTTACAGATAAAGCGCCACAAACTTACGGTTCAGCGTCGAGGCTTTCCACAAGTGCAACATAATTAGCAGGAATCCAGCCCTCTTTGTTTACCGAAATCCCGGTGATTCCTCTCGCGTACCACCAGTCTTCCTCTTTCTTCAGTGGCTCGAGTTTATCCCCTGCGTGAAAACTCAAATCATGGTCCGTGCGCGCCGTGTAGTCGTACAGCGCGACGTAAACGTAGCCGTGTTTCTCCACAGGTGTCGGAGGTAACACTCTGATTGGCGGCTTTGTAAAGTCTTCGGTTACCCCCCAATTATTCCCTTTCACGGTGCTAGATGGGGTGCTGTTCGCCGGGTCTCTGAAACACGGGAAAGTAGTTTGACAGCACAGCATAAACCTCTCTCTGAAGTCTTCCATCGTGAAGTTTTTCACCAGTACATCAAGTTAAATCGAAGCAGTATAACGCATGTCAGTGATCCACTGGGTTTTTTTTTCATTCCTGTAAATTTTGAGTGAACCCGAGACGAAGCGTGTCGTCCATACCGCGAGCCTGTGAAAACCCTTGGACCGGTGACACGAGATAGCGCAGTCCCGTCGACAATAAAGCAGGCGATTTATTGCTTGCAGTCAAAAAAAATCTGTTCGCGTTTCCTGGTCACATTCCCCTGACAAAGTTCAAGATCGTTCTCCGCTCCTCGGACCTGTCAAAGCAGATGACAGGACCGCAAACCGTAAGTTTAAAAGAAAAAAAAAAATCGTAGGCTGTCTTAAGTTTTAAGTAAAACCCCGAGAATGCTGGGTGATTTGGGCGAGCTCGTGAAAGAAATCGCTCAGCGTGAACAGATACTGGATTCTGAGACAGGTTCTTCAGTACGCCCTCAGGCCAGGACGCTGGCCACATGTTACGCAACGATTCATTCAGTTTACATTCCGGCTAGCAAGCTAAACTAAAACACGAAAAAAAAACACTTTTTGAATACACCTACACCAATTTGTACAAATACAATTGTTAAAAAAACAACAACAAAGGGTAGCCTACTATGCTTTTACTCAGAAACCCCCAATGAATGTCTTTTCATGTATATGAATGGTTTGTTTTAGTACTGGGGTGGGGTAATCTTAATAGACTTTTCATTCTTCCCCTACTTCTGCTGTTTTTGTTAGTTTCACTCATTGTTTCACTCATTTTTACAAAATCAGAATATCAAATATTTAAAAGAATATCAAATCATATTGACTCCATAAACTGGTGTAGCTTCCCTGGAATAGTTTTGTTTAAAGCCAGTATTACGGTGAATATTGTTTCCCTTAGACAAGTGGAACATCATATATATATATATATATATATATATATATATATATATATATATATATATATATATATATATATATATATATATATATATTAACTGTTCAATAATCAAGTAAAATTACTTAAGTATTTTACACCTCTGGCTACAACATATCTCTGATACTTGTGACACTTGTGATCACTGCCAAATTTATAGCAGTTTTGGCTCACCAGTGCCCTCTGATGGATCCCATTCAGCCCACTATTAGTCATTGGTCCTGGACTTTCTATTTGCTATTTTTATTATAAAGAGCTTATTTAAACGTTCAGCTACCAGTCCACTATTTCTCACACTTTTTTTGTCATTAATATTTGCAGTAGCCTACACTTTCACAGTTGTCTCAATGTCATAATCCATATAAAACAATCATCAAAAATATAATTATTGTTATTATTGTACATAATTTAGGTAGTTTAGGTGACACTTTTAAAAATACATTTTATTAAAAATATTTAACAAGTGTTATATAAGGGTAACTGATATTATTTTTTAAAAAGCTAGAAATATGAGACAATGTACTTGTAAATGTTTAATGACTAATGAACTTAAACATAACCTGCATTGCTCTCAAACTCGATTCCATCAAGGTCTTTAGTATCACTAGAACCATCCAAGCAGGTGTGATTTAGCTCTGGTTGGAGCTAAACTTTGCAGAGCTGTGAACCTCCAGGAATTGAGTTTGAGAACACTAATGTTTAACAGACCTTTATTTCATGTAAGATTAAATGTTTACAATGCAATTTAAACCTTCAGTTGATACGATCATGCATTTAAAATGATTTCGACAGATGATTTGCTGTGACTAAAACGTCATTAATAAATTATTGATGAACATTATATAGGTTAACTCTTAGGCATCATGAACTTTTTGAGTTTACGATCTTGCTCTTTCAGAAACCACGCCAGTGATTTTAACAGAAATTATATTAATCTTATTTTTGAATGCTAACAAATGCAATTATGTTTAGGTTCATCATCTACTTAAATCTAATTTTTTTTAGTCTTTCAAACTAGGCCTATTTATGTTAACATAGGCTATTATTCATTAACTCAAAATCATAGTATGTAAAAAAAATAATATAGATAAAATAAATAATTTATTTGAGCAGTTTGTAATCAATGACTGGAAAACTTGATTCATTAGAATAATGATTTATTTCGCAGCTTCACTCAGGCATGACAGTGTTCGATAATTAAAAGTGACGTGTGCCAGTCCGTTTTCATCGCGTTATTACGGTAACGGCACCCGGAAATGCGCGAATATTCAGATATTCTTACGTTCGTGCAAGTATGATACAAAAATCCGCGTTGCTCGTAGGCAGTGTTACTGTATAACCGGCACCGTAGTATTTCCGCGTTGAATGCCAAAAACGAGTTCTGTGGATGACTGCGCTTTCGCTGTAACCGTCTATATATAAAAACCAGCTCGTAGTCTTTAGTGACATTGTTGTCTCCGCCGCTATCCCACGTGTTGCAGGAGAGAAAAATACATTGCAGAATCCCGCCACAGCGCGAGCGAGCGAGCGAGCGAACTGCATCGACAGCTTGAAGTCATCGCTGTCACAGCAATATATTACGACCCTGTAGTATTTACCTACAGCAGTTCACCTCTCCCATTCTTTTTCAAAGGCTATACAATGAGCGAATACTTCTCGCTGTCGGAGTGTGATGTAATTGGCTTTGATTTGGACCACACGCTCTGTCGATACAATTTGAAGGAGACCTCCAGGGTGAGTCGCACTGGCATCATGCACATCAGCCGACCTCGAACGCGTAAACGGGGCTTAAGCTGTGCGGACACTCGCACAGCGGTTATGATAAATCAGAGATGCATGGGTTGTTCTGTCCGCTTTACGTTACTGGACCTAAAGCGAAACAGTGCTGATGCGCTAATCTAAGAGATCGATCTATTCGGCAGGCCTTGTGAGAACACATTGAAAAGGCGAGAGGTGTGTCTCCTTTATCTGTCATTTTAGGAGGGATGCTCGTGCGAACACTGTTTGCGTTGATTTCATCTGACGTGTAGTTTATGGGCAGCTATTTAAAGCCTAAACGTATTAGCTCGGAATGAAGCTTCGTTTATGGTTAGGCCTGACATCTTCATGTCACCAGCACCTCCTAGTACTTACATTTATTTCTTCTGTCTGTGTGCAGCTGATCTATGAGAGTTTTGCACGGTATCTGGTGGAACACAAGGGCTATGATAAAGACCTGCTTTATTTAACACCTGCTACTTGGGATTTCTGGTGAGTTTTGATAAGTTTTATTAGTCAAATAATTGAGAAGACCTGTATGCAGCCAGATTCATCATTTCCCATATATACTCAGAACAAACAGATGCAGTTAATCGTTCTTTAAAAAAACAATTTGCAGCGTTAAATACCTATTCACAGCATATTTCTGATTCAGAACTTCTGTTATTTATTTTTTGCTTCTAAAATAGGCAAACTAAAATCAGTAGGACGACTACAACAGAACAGAAGTTACACATTAAATAAAATTTCCGAATTTATTTTTGTAAGTAAGAAATGCTATGGAAATGGAATTATCAAATATAAAAACATTCACTATGTAAGTATAAATTAAAGATTATTAGAGGTCGACACAAAAGTTATTCAGTCAAGAGCAGGGAGTAATTTTTGCTTGATTTTCCTGTTTAATTAACGTTTTAAAGAAAACACGCGCAGCATGTTTATAAGGCTCCACATGAAGGATACATGAAATGTAAATACTGCGATAAAGCAAAATCTCTAAGGATGAAACTTTATATACCATATTGCCAGCCCTACTAATTAACAAGCAGGTATTTTTGTCATTATTACAGATTCATGAACATTATGAATTAAATTGGGTAATTTTTCTTAACAAAGAAAAAAGTTGTTGTCCTAGTATGAGCCTGTTTATCTCTCTAGTACACAAACACAGTTGTTGGTTGTCATGTGACCAGTTTTAAAGGTCTTGTGGTGGACCTTGAGGAGGGCAACCTGGTCAAGTTGGCAGAAGATGGTACTGTCTTGCGGTAAGACAATACAGTATGGCTTGTGTGTGTGTGTGTGTGTGTGTGTGTGTGTGTGTGTGTGAGAGAGAGAGTGATTACTGAGTATTAAATTTTATAGTTTCTTTTTCTGGAAAAAGATTAATTGTACACGCATTTCTCTTATCTTGTTATATAAAGTTGTTAATCTGTTTAAAACATATTTATTTGTAGAGCAACTCATGGCACTAAAAACCTCAGTACTGATGACATCATTAAGCATTATGGTCCAAAAAGAGAATGGACGCATTTTAATAGCCTCAATACCTCGTACACACGATCTGGTAAGGATGTGTTCTTAAAAATTCTTTTTATAAATTCAAATGGCATTATAACACTCTTAAGTCTATTAAATCTTGTGATTATTTTTTTTGTGATGTAATTATTTAGGGTTTAGTATATATATTATCTTGATATTTTCAAATAACTGTCCTTGCTTCAATATGTGATTTAGTGCACTCATTTGTTGCAGCAAAGTACTATTTTTATGACAACTATTTTGACCTCCCTGGTGCTCTTCTCTGTGCCAGAGTGGTGGATATGTTGAATAAGGTAAAAATAAATCAGTGCTTTTCAAAATATATTTCTATTGTAGATCAGAAGTAGCATTTGTTACTTGGCCATAGAGTAAATAGAGTAAAAAAACCTAACCCAATGTCTACTGTCATTTGTTAATCTTTTTCTTTATCATTTTGTTAACCCTAGCGAGGAGCTGAAATCACATCTGACTTTTGGAAAGATATTGTTGCTGCCATTGACCATAACTACAACACATCTGCATTTCGGGGTATGTAGAAATAACCCTCTTATATCTTTCTTATTCATTCTTTAATTTAATTCTGATATTACATAATGTCTGTAAAATTCTAAGTAGGTATATCAAACAGAACATAGTATTTGACCTATCTACATAACAATTTGAATGTTTATCGCTAGTTATCCTAAGGTTTGAAGTCAGAATGAAAACATAAAGGTCTATGTACTGAGGACTTCCGTTTTTAAAAAAAAGCATTAACCTTTTGCTACAGTCATAAACAAACATCAGCACTGGCACTAAAACTTTATTTGTGTTGGTTATTATAATGCACACCTTGTGAGATATTACAGAGTTAAATGAACAAACAAAACAAAACAGAACAGAACAAACAGTTATTATTATTCACTTTGGAATCCATTTATTTCAAACCTGGCTCACTTAAAGTCTTCAAAAAGACCATTGTGTGCTAACAGACTGTGTCTTCTAAGCATACTGACATTTTGTTAAAATGCGAGCACAGGAAAAAGGCAAACACATAGCACCATTTTAATACACAACTATCACTTCAGGCTTTAGGCAAATGCAGCAGGTCCATTAAATTCTTGATCATTTTTTTTGGTGTTCCATAATAATTGAGATTATCAAAATATTTCCGTACAAATAGCTCTTATGTAAATCAACAAGCTACAGACATGTTTTCTGAATTAGTCGTCCTCTTCCATTTTGCATGACTCTTGGGGCAATGAGTATAAAGGCAGAACATTTTTGAAGTAGAAAGATTGAGGTTTTCTTGAGTGTGTTTATCACGTTGAGGCAATCAAGAAGCCAGAGAAAGAACAGTGAACATTATCATCAGCATAAATGCCATTGGACTGGTCATCTGGAACCTGGATGTACACTGTGTCTTGGGAATTCAACATGAGGACAGCGCTGCCAGACATCTGGTCAAGGAAACCTTTGTTGTACTCATCATAAGAGAACAGGACTGGATCTGTGTTTTTGTAAAGTGCTACCAATGCATTTGCTCCATTGACATGCATATGGAAAGAAAAGTAGTAAAGTCCTGGAATCTGACAGGTGAATATGCCAGTACTGGGATCATAGTGGTTCTCTCCATTGTAAACAACCTGGTTGAATACAATTGGTGTTCCAGCATTAGGATATGCTGTGGTAAGAAGAGCTGTGAATGCTGACATTGGTGCCTTCATCAGATCGTGACTAACGGGCATTACCATCTCATGTGATTTTATTGGCATGCTTTTCTCATGGTGATAAATTATCTCGCCTGGAGCTCCAGGAGGCCCAGGAGGTCCTTGGGGACCTGGGAGACCATCATGACCTCTGGCACCAGGGATACCAGGAGGACCCTGAGGTCCAGAAATTCCCTTGGCTGTGAGCCCTGCTGGGCCAGGGGGGCCTGGAAGTCCTGGGTGACCCTTTAGCCCTGGTGGGCCAACAGGTCCAATTGGGCCTGTTGGTCCTCTTGCTCCAGGGATACCACCTTCACCCCTTGCACCTTGTGGCCCTTGAAGTCCTGGATGTCCCTTTTCTCCTGGTGGCCCCTTGGTACCTGGGATACCTGGTGCACCAGTAAATCCTGGTTCGCCCTTGGAACCCTGATGTCCCATATGACCCATTGGACCTGGTGGACCACCTGCACCTGGAATGCCAGGTTTTCCTGAGAAGCCTTGTGCACCTTGCTCACCCTTTGCACCTCTTGGACCTGGTGCTCCAACCAGACCAATGTCACCTTTAGCTCCCTGTGGACCTGCTTCTCCCTGGAATCCCCTAGCACCCTGAGGACCAGGTGGACCTATTGGGCCAATAGCACCTGTATGACCAGTGTGACCCATTGGCCCTGGTTCTCCCTTTTGGCCTGTTGTACCAGGTGATCCGGACACCCCCCGATCTCCTGGGATTCCAGGTGATCCAGGTTTGCCAGTACCTGGCAGACCTGGAGCGCCTGGCTGTCCTGCTGGTCCTTGAGGACCTTTTTGTCCCACCCCCCCAGGCATTCCTGGAGCACCATTTTGACCTGGTTTTCCTGGTGCTCCTACTCCAGGTGCCCCTGTGTGACCCTTGGGGCCTGGTATGCCCATAGGACCCGGTGACCCATCCCTACCTGGCATCCCTGGCTTTCCAGGCTCACCAGGAAATCCACTTGGTCCAGGTTTTCCAATACCAGGCTGACCTGGCTGACCAGGAGCCCCCTGAGGGCCCATTGCACCTGTGCCACCAGGTGCTCCTGGAATACCATGGCCAGGTTCTCCTTTCAGACCTGGCTGTCCAGGAATTCCAGGATGACCCTTTAGGCCAGGTTCTCCACGTGGGCCAATTGCTCCTGGAAGACCATGTGGTCCAGGCTTTCCAGTAGAAGAAATGCCAGCAGGTCCAGGGCTTCCAGGTGATCCTGGTGCTCCTCTTGCACCTTGAGGTCCTACAGGCCCTGTATGTCCCTTCTCGCCTGGAATGCCAGGTGCGCCTGGTTTTCCAGGTGAGCCTGGGCTTCCAGGTTTACCAGGTGAGGAGTAGCCTGCTGGACCTGATGGTCCAGGTGGACCAGGCGGACCTGGGTGTCCAACGCTGCTCTTACCAGGAATTCCTGCAGGGCCAGGTGGGCCGGGGGGGCCAGGTTCACCTGGGGAACCTGGAATGCCAGGTTCACCAGCAACAGCTAAAAAAAAGATACAAATATACTACAATTTAGATGCACACTTACATCATTTAAGAAAAGAAATTTTTTTAATTGATTGCAAGACTTTTCATAACATTCACTTTTGACTCAATAACATGGTGATGACATGGTTTAAATTTTAAAAATTTGAAAAGGAAATTTTTCATGTTCTTAAAGAATCGTTTAAATTTGTTAGATCTCACTGATGTAGTTATATATGTAGGCTAGAAAGAAATATGTTAGAATAAAGGAATATAGTAGTTTATTCTAAAGAGATTTGATGTCTGTGTGTGTATAGGTATGAGTACTTGTGAAGTTCAAAACGTCTATAAGTTTTAAAAATTCTTTTTCCTAATATATTGAATTTTATTTAACACGGACTACTAAGATGCATTTTAAAACGCTTGTACTTTAGCTAAATCAGGCTCCTAATTAAATATCTATATCTTCTGCAGTTTCTGTGAGTGTTGTCTTTAAGGGTAGGGATGAAGCTAAGCCAATAGATGACATTAGTCATTAGACATAAAAAAACTGTGCGTCTATGAGATTATATTAGTCCACTAATATAGTGAGCAAATGTGTGTGTGTGTGTGTGTGTGTGTTATTTTTGTAATTTGTGATACCCTTTGGTTAGAAATGATAAGAGACATCTTAAACTGCAAGTGATACTATGGTCAGCATCTGCTTTTACTTGAGCTAAACGTTAACTTTTCAGTGTGTGCTGTGTGCATCTATTATGATGATCATCATGATATAAAACCACCTGCTCAAGTATATTTTGGCATAAGATATGCTGTTTAAAAATTGTATGTCGTTGTAGGTACTGCACAGTTGGGTAGGGTTGTCTTTTCACCACAGAAAACACAAGGAACAGCCCTTTTTTCAATTTGAAAGACTACTCGTCCAGAAACTAATGGTATAATTTAACACCACAATGGCTTATTTTGGGCATGCATGTTGTGTAATGTGGTTACATCTGTTTTGGAGATTTAACAATTTAACAACAAAGTAGTAGAGTGCATATGCTGTGATGTATACTCAAATGAAGAGTAGTTAACTAACAATATTTGTAGTAGATGCTCTTTGCACTAGGATTTTATTTAAAGTTAATGTATTCTAGGCATTGCATGCAGTTTGACAATTAAAGAGAAGTTGGAAATCTAAAGTCATGTGTGATATTTGTTGACTGTAGATGGATATACATTTTTTGGACATACAAAGTGACTGAGTGACTGAGATGCCCTTGTAGAAAAGAGGCTAATATATATATATATTTTTTTTGTCTGATTTGTTATATATGTATTTTTGGCAAGCCAAGCTCTCTTAGTGTAGTATGTTGCACCTTAATGTTGCACCTGCTACTGTTATACCATTTAAAGTTTCTATAGCATTCCACATGACAAAACATTATAGTGATGAAATACAGCAATCGTATATACACCAAAAGTAAACTCACTGTGAGTTTTTGTAGGATAAGGCTGTTTCTTCACATGATAGTATCTATCAGGGGTCGCCTCAGCCAGTACCACAAGGAGAAGAAGAATGCTTGTTACTCTGAGGTCCATTGTCGGAAGCTAAGCCTGTAAAGAAGTTAAAATTAGAACAATAATGAATAAGGGACAAGGAATTTAAAGGACAAGCATCTTTTTCTCACAACATTATTAACAAGAACGCAATTTCAGTACGTCTGCGTGAAATTAAACACCAAATCGCTGAAAAAAGATTGTCTAAAAGCCCAGAAATCCTCCCCATTAAAATTGCATTTCTAAAAAAAATGTGGCCAAGGAGCATGCTGACAAACATACAGCAGCATCTAAAAGATCATCATCATCATCATCTCCCACCCATTCCAGCATTACCACATGCTTCCCCAGCAGCATTAAGCTGGAGCAGAGGGCTATAGAGCAGCTGTACCCACCAGCAGGCTGGAGCTCCAGAAGTCAGAGGTGGTCGGGCAGCTTTCCCGGCCAAATCTGTATATTTGTAAGTTTCCAGTCAGTCCGTGGAAGTCCTGTTCACAGGAGTGGATTCTGCTATTTATACCAAATTTGCTTCTCCAGCAGCACCCAAAATCTCCCTCCCTCCTTGTGTGATGTCAGTTTTAATGAAGGGTATGGTGTCCCTTGTGAGTGCCTGCATAATGTGGTAGTTTCTTATCACTTTGATCTGTGGTCATGCTTTCTTTTGATCCTTACAGGCAATAATAATAATAAATAATAAAATTGAAAAAATAGGATGTTGACACACACACACTCTCTCTCACTCACTCTCTCTCTCTCTCTCTCGCTCTCTCTCTCTCTCTCACACACTTTTTATTTACATTTTTATGCAAGTAGTTTGCATAAATATTTTATCATATTCAAAATATGCATTTTTGGGCAAAATCTTTCTTTGCAGCTGTTTTATACAGGAGGTGTGTTATTTATATATTTATTCAGCTTCCCAACTGTACATTTAGTGTGCATGCAGTATGTTTACTGCATAATGATTTGCACAAAGCTTTAAGAATAAGATACTTGGTTAAAGAATAGTAGTGTAGCCTCGGTCTATGCATTTCCTGTGCTTTTGCATTTCAGGTTTTATTTCTAGCATGTCAGAATCTAATACTTGTAGAAATATGGTTAATTCTACTGCAGGACAGCAGAGGGCAGAGTTTAAGTCTTTTTTTTGTCCCCACGTGGGAACTGTTGGGTGCACTACCAGAAGGAGTCATAAAAAGTTATTTTTAGGATTTTGTTGATAGAAAAGTGTCAGATGAACAACACTGGTCAGTTGAAGTTCTGTGCTTGTAATTATGGTTAAAACATATCTGTCAGTTCCAATCATTTTCCTGTGCTATGGGTTGGTAGAATTTTCACACTGTTTTCTGTGTTGTGTACTGTGCTAATTGGTATTGTTTTAATATTCTTTTAGTATCTGAGAAGCTGCTTCAGCTGGCCACCAGAAGATAGTATTCCTCCCGACAGCTCCATAAAGTAAAATAACAGATGTCAAAATTTAGAAGTATCTATTTAATTCAGTATCTATTTAAGACTGCTCAGTGGTGTGCATGTTTACTTGTTTTGATGCCAATATTGGTTGGCTTATCAAAATTTAAGCATTCCATTCTAAAATGGAACGTTTCTGTGTGTGGGTCAAAGTAGTGTTTGTTTCTTTATTTATATATGTTTCTTATTTTTGAGGTCTTTCACTGACGAAAACACTTGGGGGAGATCCTCATCTGGGGCTCAAACCTGGGTCACCCGAAAGCATTGTTATGCAGTATGTCAGAGTGCTGCCCACAAAGCTGTGGCTCTGATCTAAATAAAATTCCAAAAAGTAGTAGTGGTGCATGTTATATGATTTATTTAAAAGTTTTTCAAAGCATAAGCAAATATGACAAAGGATGGAAATCAGTATTTAAATAGCATAACAGTAGTAAATGTCTTGTGTGTTTCCCGCAAAATCACATCTAGTGCCTCAGCAGATCTGTTGCCATGTGATCACACAAAATCCAAAAAAAAAAAACTGGAGTGAATGTTAAGTGAAGTTAGGAACAGATTGCTGCATTTGTGTGAATAATATATAGTCATGTATTTTTATTTGTAATGTAATTTTTAAATGTAATGTAATCTAATTACAATTACTTTTTTGGTATTTTATCTAATGATTATTATTATTATTAGTAGTATTTTTTTATGGAGATGATGAAAATAAAGTGTCTGTAATCAGGATCAAGTATGTTTATGTGCACAGACACATAACACTTACACCGGCACTGTGCAGTTGGAAGTACCTGCTTAAATATTACACCATATCTGATGAGTTGATATGTATTTGTTTGCGTGTGTTGTTTTTTTGCTGTTGGTTTATGTTTGTTACATGCTATAAAGTTTTGGGGTTTTTTTTGGTTGTATTCGTTGTTTCATTGTTACATATGCTTCTATGGTTATTATTTCGCTCTGTTGATAATCATAAATACTATATAGATAGAGTATCATCAAAATTGTACTACAGTATTTCGTGTGTGTATAATATTAATATTAGTTATGTTATGTGTGTATAATATTAATATTAGTTATCGTTATCGGCCCTGAAATTCCATATCGGTTCTTAATCAAAAGTGAAACTGGAGATTTCCCACATAATGATGCCAAATATTTTGACTGTCCAACCTGTTACTTTGTGTCTGATACAAAAACCAGAAGCAAACCAGACAGTGGTCCCATAATGAGCTCTGCTGTGGTTTTACACAGAGCCCTCAGGAGTTTGGGTTTTGCCGTCTGGTGAGGTAATCTACCTCCTCTCTGATGTGGTCTTCCGCTGAGCTTCTGTCTTGAGTGGAGAGGTGGTGCTGGAAAAACTCATTTACAGAGCTCCTGTGTATATATATATATATATATATATATATATATATATATATATATATATATATATATATAATAAAATACACTACTGTCGCTTTCCATACATATTGTCCGTCTATAAGAAAGTGAGTTATAGAACAAAACCAAAACTGCGTCACTGGGCATATAGAAGTGTCTCGTATAAAATGATGATCTAGACCATTTGTTTCAAGCTGAAAATAAATGATTTCAACATTCACAAATCACAAAAGAGCCAGTGAAGCACAAGAATTATTTATTTGCTCAATGTTCAAAATTCAAATATTGTTAATATATTGATAAAATATTGTACTGTATGATTTCTGAGTATGTGTTGTCTTATCTTGTGTGTTATCTGGTATGTGAAAAATGTTTCATTTTTTTTTTTTTTTTTCAAAATAGTTGAAGCAGAGGCCAGCAGGGTTCACTACCTGATTAAATTAGGCCGATCAAAAGTAAAAAGGCACACCTCATCTCCCAGCATCTCCAGTGCTCCAGTAATACATACTAATGGAATGAATGCTTTTTTCACTTTTAGACATGTCTCTAGACTTGTTTATTTGTTCATTCATTCATTTAAATAGAGTTGGCTTGCTGCTTTTAGAGTGCTGGGAAGCAGATGATGCCTAGAGGAAAGACAGTGTAATGAAAGGCTGATGTGCTGTGGAAAAGCTAAAGATAGTAAAAAAAGGTAAAGATAGATAGATACAAATTTAACATTTTAATAAACCCGGTGTGCCACTAAGAGGCATTTGTGATTTTATGGATGCGGGATTGACGGAAGTGCTTCAGGCAGAGAGTTTTTGCAATTACAGGGATCAAAAGACAAACTGTGCTAAATTGGAGCCGGAAGCTTAACCCCGCATTACCGACACTCAGAATAGGAACCGAGATGCAGAAGTGCCACCCACTCAACAGATATTAAGACATTTTTGAAGAGCTCTTGCATTTATCAGGATTTTGCCTTTTTATTCACATGTGTATTTATGGTTTTCAATATTCTTCATTCATAGCAACCAGCATAGTATTTATTTATTTGTTTGTTTTTTGCAAAACTAGGAAAAGCGCAGATGTGTAGAGCATCGTCCGTCTCTCTGAGAGGTGACATCTTCCACTGTGTCACAGTTCACTGTCTTTAAACACAGTGCTGCCGCACACGTGACCATGCCCACCCAAGTTAAAGAGGACCCACATGTCCTCAAAACATACATGTTCATTCATCCTAGGAGCTGTTTGGCATGTTCATATAAACACTTGAGTGAATCTTATGAAACACAAGCGAGACAGAATACATTCTATCAAGCTAGATGAAATGTACACATTTTACACAGATGTTTGTTTTGCTTTTGTCTCATAAACGATGCCAGCTGAGTACAGTGTTAAGATAATAAGACTTATGGTGACACGCGTATTCTCTAGCAACCTTGAAATTGCTAACCAGATACACAGAGTTTATTTTTTGTTGTTGATTTTAATGCACCTGGAAATAATCTTTGTTGTAGTTTTGTACCTTTCCATCTTTCAGACAAGCAATGGAGTTAAATTGTCTGCGGCAATGATTTATTTTTATTTTGGGCTATAACTTGTATTTCCTTTAGACCTGCTATATTAGGAGAAACTTAAGTATTTAGGAAAAGTCAACATTGTCCAGGCCGGTTTAAAAGGTGAATTTAAAAATTGAAGCTAATGCTTTGCTTTGTTTTCGGTTTTCTCCTGTTAGGAAAAAAGCACATCCAGAGCCTGCAAAACTGAAAACTTGTTGCAAAAAAGATTGATTGGAGGTATTTTGGGTTAGAGTCAAGAACACTTAAAGATAGTGTTGACGCGTCTAGTTTCCCAAAATGGATACTTCACATGTCCAGCGACCATTACTGGGCTGTTGAATGTGCCAAGGTTGTCGCTGGCTGATGTGCTGCTATTGTATACTTGCACAATTAACTGTTTGGAATACTTGAATACGTGTGGAAGTTTTCATTAACCTCCAGTGGTGTCAACAAGATGTTTACCAACATTTTAGCTTTTGTGTTTGGGTTGTCAGTATCAGTTTTTTTTTCTGACAGGTGTCCAGTCACATGGTAGTTGTCTGGCCATTGCCTTTTGGTCATTCTATATGGAAATGTTACTGGTACTATAATAGGGAGTTGGAGAAGCAGACATGGACCCTTAATGAGAGGCTGTTCAGTTGAGTCAGGCAACCATGGAAAGAGCTCACCGATGTGAGGGTCACTATGAAGGCTTGAATTATTCTTCCTTGAATAAACCAATAGCTGGCTAGCCAAAATGCTGTAATTGCCATAGACTCTAAAATGGTCCTGTAATAACCATTGGTAAAGGCGTTGGTTGTGTGGTGAATCCAACATCAATTTTAGCAGAATTTAAGGAGTAAGTCTACGTAATTTTCTGAAATTTGTCTCAAATTCTCTCTCTAACTCTGGCTGCCTTCACACAGCAGTAGAATGAGGTGGCTGGTCTGGTTTGGAGTGTTTATCCCTGCACTCTAAACAGGATAACGTTCTGTCTATACTTGGTTAGTTTTAAGAGTGAGAACTGAAGTCACTAGATTTTTAGGAAACCGATTAGGTTGATACTGAATATACATATAGAACATGTTGCGTTGAACCAAACAACAATTAGCTGTCATGACACATGAGCTACCTTACGCTAGGCTTTGCTATGTCCCGCTTTACGATAAGTATTTACACCTGATGCACCAACTAAAACTAGGATAAGGCGCAGCTACACCCAGCGTAGACGATTCACGTCTTCGTTGACACATTCTCCAGCAGTAATACCTGAGAGGACTTCTTTGCATGTTCCCATGACAGATTTTTTCAAACAAACATTACAAATGAAGGCAGAAGGTTAAGTAAAATATAACAAATGTAATACAATGTTGTTTTTGTTCTAGCTGTGTTTGTGTACAATGAATATCTTTCCTGGGGTGACTGTGAGTTTATGACTGTGATGAAATGAAAATGAATGTCACGTTTTATTACAAAACATGTTATTACATTTAAAAATAATGTAGGCTAAAATACTGGTAAATAAAGCATTATCAACGTAAAACATCGTTATTCACATAGGCAATAACAGCACAGTGAGGCAGTGGTAACGCTGAATAGCAGACTATTCAGACTACTCTCAAAATTTAGTTTAATTTAAGTTTCATTTAATTTCCTAAAGCACAAAATTAAGAGTTATTAAATGCCCAGGTAAAAAGATAACACTGCATCCTAACTACATGTGCGGTCTCTAAACCCTTTTAATATTATTAAATGTATATACTTATAGTGACTGATAACATTTGGATAATATGTTATGAAACATGTTGGTTTCGCAGTGAGTTACGTGAGGTCACGTTATGTATTTAAACCCATGTTGGACATGTTAAACTTTAAAGAAAGCACATAATCACCTGAGATTATTAAATAGTTTGTATGCTGTCGCGAAAATAGAAACAGTTTCTAAATGTATTTTGCGGCTAGTTAGGACAAAAACTTTTACATGGAAAAGATACATTTTATCACGAATCATGGCATTGTGTCTCATGTAGTTAGGGCACAGTGTAAGACTGTAACTTAGATTTAAGCTCATGTACAGAGGACAGGGATCTCTGATATAAGGGAAGCCTATTCCATGTCTATTCTAGGTCTAATATCTGTATGGCCTTTTGAACAACCATGTTCGAGGCTGAACTAGAGAGTAACTGTTTGTTAACTGTCGACAACTTCCTTGTTTAGAAAAAGTTTAGAAGTATAAGGGGTATAGATTTAAAAACAAACAATCATATTTTAAAATCGACTCAAAATGATTTAGGGCCATTAAAGTAGGAGTAATCTTAATTGCACCACAGGCTTGGGAAATTCCAGCATGTATAGAATCACTATGGACAGAAAAGGCTTTACTCTATACAGAATATTTATGATGAAAAAAGCTTCACTTAACTACTGTGTTATATGTTGATCAATCTGATTCTGGAATAATTGTCAGACTTCTAGTGTCGATTTGATGTAGGATTGATGCAGATTTTCAACATCGAAAATAGTTTTTTCTTTTATTTTCTTTGAATCTGAATCAGTACAGTAAAACTGGACTGAAATGAAATGTACTCATCCTCAAGTAATTCCAAATCTATGTGAACTACTTTTTGCTGGAAAAATGTGTTTGAATGCGCAGTCTAATTTTGAGCTACAGGTGAAAGAAACGAAAAATAACATTTTAGGTCGAATTTGAAGGTTTCACAAAAATGAGTGCATTTAAGCTGTCTTCTAGCTGTCTCCCCCCACATAGTAGTTAAACATTAAAAAATTTTATTTGTACATTTTCTGAGAGAAGTATCTTTTTGTCTGTTCACTTCTGCATGACTGCTACTTTTCACCCCAAGCTGTAGGCCTGTTGTTGTAAATATTCATATTTAATATTCTTTTTTTGAAAATTTGCTCATTCTGACAATTTTATATTACCTACGTTATTACCCATGTACATAGGTTGTCTAATCGCTACTATAATTTATTTTAACTAAAAAACTCACACAGGGGCAGATTCAATGAGATGAGTGTTTCATACAGGTTGTTTAAACCAGTGACACATGACATCAGCCATGCAATCAGCTGTGCTGTTTAAAAAGAAAATGCATTTCATGGACCGATTATTTATATAATCACACTTAAAATGCGCAACCCAGGTCATGTTTCAGCGCACCTCCAGTTTTGAGCTTTTGTTCATTTTCAGAACACAATCTTTTTAATGAAATTGACGAGATTTCTGTGCCTCCACTGATGGTCTGTGGAACTAGTATACTTGTTTGATGCTGCAAAAAGTTTGGAAAGAAGCACCATGAATTGAGCTGAGCATGTCAGCCCAGTTTTTATGGAGACTCCTGCGATGAACAGATTTTAAATTACGCTTTTGGGCTCATAAAACCAGATGAAAATCATTTGATAGGATACATACTCTTGATATCCTCTTCATTCATCTGCCGATTTTTCTAGAGAACCCTGTTGCCTTGTTTCTTGAGGGCCACAGTCCGTTGGGTTAGAACCACATGTGTAGAGAGTGTGTAGATTTGCTGAAGTTTTAAATCTGAATGATATTGTGTGTGTATGTGTGTGTGTGGTGATCTGAGCTGTTAGGCCAGTCGTGGTTCTGTTCTAGAGCTCTGCACAGTTGTCACCCTGTTTTCCTCTCTATTTAAAGCCAAATGTTCCACCCCAAAATCATATGTGTGGAGAACACATATAATTGTGGCATGCTTTGTTTACATCCTTATTTTCTACTTTTGTTTACATTGAAGGATTTTCTACAATAGGATGATGAGTCAAGACAGTCTGCCATGTTGTTGGTGTTTCCTAATGTTCCTTAAAACTCATTACCCACAGTGTTGGTTTCTATTTTTGTTTGGCTGCACCAATTATTTCTAAAGACATTTGCATTTGACCGGTTACACTGGGAAACAGTAGAAACAAGCTCGGAAACCATTGGGATTTTTTGATTCTTAGTACCTTTAATAGTTAATTAATAGCACCTTTTACACACATATCTGTAGCATATACACAAATAAATGTTGCACACACTTTAAAATATGATTTCAGTTAGATGGTAACACTTTCTACGAAGCCTGTATTTATAATATATTATAAGCATCTTAAAGCATTATAATTAATGCATAATGCAGTATAAATAACTTCATAATATCATGTCATAGGTATTTATAAGAACAGTTGTATTGTTAATATCTACTTATTTGTGGTTATAGCTTTTAAGAGTATATATCATTTATAACACAATGAATAGTTATAATGCATTATAGGTCTCATATCTTAAAGAAAAATCAAAGTTATACTTTTAAAACTAGAAATATTTTTGTTACAAAAACCATTCGATCTGCTTCAGAGGACGTGTTTGTGCTCTAATATATGCTAACCTTTTATTGGTTCCTCAACAGACATACTGAATATAGGATACTTTGCAAGTATGTGAACATTCTACCTACCCTACCCAAGTCTACTGATACTCTTAGGTTTGCGTAATAAACATTGCATTTTTTGTAGAAAGTATTAGCCTCAATATTAGCCTCACAGAAAACACCCAACCACTCACAAGATGTTTTAAGATACTGTGCAGATCTTAAACAACGTCAAGATATGATCTAGTCCATTATAAATGAAGTATATTTAATATGGTGTTCACTGTGTGTTATAAATAATCATACTCTTAAAATTGTAAATATTATAATTACTAATTTTTTTTGATTATTCATGATATGTTATAATGCATTATAAGGTTGTTTTAAAATGCATTATGCATTTATTACAATGTCTTAGGAATACCCTTACAATGTATTATAAATGCAACTGTTTTCTGTTTTTTAAAATGTACTTACAGTGACGTTTTCATATGTAGTTTTCTAACAGTCTTAAGCTGTAGTGATCACGTGAACAAAACACATGTTGACATGGCAACTTTCCCACTGTTTATGTTTTGATGCATGTTAAACTTGTCAGATGAAGCCATGGAACCATGATGAAATCCTTTTTATGACCAAAGTAATTTTACAGTGGAAAGTTCAACGTGTTGGTCTACACTTTGTCTGGATTCATTAGAGAAAGAGAAGAGAAACCCAAACCGCTCTTACATAAATACAACTCAGCCTATAGCACTGTTAAATGAACTGTACTGACAAACTAATGACCAGGGTTGCAAACCATCCCATATTGTAATATAAAATGCTGTCTCCCTTGTTAAATCACTGTGTAACTTTATTTTGTAAATGTAGGAATTTAGATGTGTGGTTTTTGCTTAAAACATTTATTACCCCTACTTGTATTATAACACAGTTTGAAGACCCTTAAAGTAAAATTTTATTTCCTGTATTGGTGTGTTGTCTAGATAAGTAAGTTTAGATATATTTGGTCTGTGCTTTTTAATTTTTAAATGGATTTCTTATAGCATGCATTCATTGTTGTTTTGAATGCATTTTAATTTTACATTGTTTGAAAATGTGGATGTGGAATAACAATTTTTGTAAATAACGGGTAATTTTTTGTTAACACTTTAGAATAGGTAATAATTGTTTACTATTAACTATGACTTTTCCCTCAATAAATTCTTAATTAGCTGCTTATTAATACTTAGTAGTTAAGTTTAGGTATTTAGGTAGGATTAGGGATGTAGAGTAAGGTTATGTAGAATAAGTAGGACTTGTAATCTATTACATTTTTTTTATTTAATTACATGAGGTGGCATAATCATAATTAATGATTAATTGCATTAATAATTTTAATGCGTTATTTTTCACTGTAATGAATGAATCTAATTAACGTGATAAATTCCCAGCCCTAAGAATAAGGCATTAATATGTGCTTAATTAGCATTATATTGTATTCTACACTAATAAGTGTAACCATAAAATGTTACCTCTTTTTTTTTTTTTTTTTTTTTTTATAATTAAAATGATAATTTATCATTTTTATTTACTTTGTCCACGTGAAAATATCTTTGGCTTCACAACACATTAACAAGATCAATACAATAAAAGACACATACACAACAACTTCAAAAGGTAAGATAGAATAAAATACCATACAATACAATTATGGTAAACTCAATATTTCACTTCACTTTTTTTAAATTTTTTTTCTCCATTCTATATGGATGGGGTTTTGGTTCCTTGCCGCTGTCGCCTCTGGCTTGCTTAGTTGGGGCACTTAATTTCTAGTGATTATCGTCAAATTGATTACAGAAACCATCTCTGCATTTAATAACAAATTTTTCAATCTTGTCATTATCACAATCTGTATTGTTTAAAGCGCTATATATAAAAGTGACTGATTGATTGATTGATTGACTTCAATTCACATTCCATATGTATGCAAACATATAAATATTCATATCTCAGCATGTAAAATTCAACAAATGACATCTGACACATTTTTACTTGCCCGTGATTGTCTAAAGTCACCATGATGACAACTGAAACTGAGGTGTAGTGAATCGTCTGTAATAACTAAAGCTTTGTTTTACGTTAGCTATAGAAATATAATGTAATTAGTTTTTTAGTCTTTCCCACAATCACACTAGCTATATGAAGAGTTTTTGCTTTGCTCAATACCACATAACCATATTGAAAGACATAATGCCCTCCACAAGACTCTTTTCAAATATATTACATATTCTTTTTATCTGATTCATTGAAGAAATAATGGACAGATTAACCAATTATTTGGTTATTTTCAGATATTGTTTGGCGTTTTTAAAGATTGTATAGTTTAAATGCATATACTGTATCTGCCAAAAGAGTACTAAATGACCTTACGTGACCTTCCACAGATTTATAGGGTTGTGCAGTGACCTAATGGCAAGGTCTTTCGTTTCATGGTTGTAATTGACTCTGGGTGGGAACATATACAGCATTAAAGTTAATGTAAATATGGGTTGATGTTGTTTATGCTGTAGTATGGGTAGATTATGTTTCTGCTGTAGATAAGTATGCCAGCTTTGTTTTTCTTCAATCAAACACAGGCCGAGGACCTAGCGCTTAAAATCAAAGTGAAGCAGTCTTTTATTTTGCAAACATATTTGGTAATATTTGTTTGTCGGGTGGGTACAGTGATTGTTTATTTCATCAAATAGGCCATGTTTGAATGTGTTTATATATTGACACAGGCTCAATCATTCTGTGTCATGCAATAACTGGGCCTTGACACTGGGCACAGATTTCAAAGCAGGTCCTTTTGTAACCACAGTCATTTTTGCATATTTTAATGATCTCTTAACTGGAGTATTTAATCCTGACTGAAACACCAAACAAAGATTAATCTAAAATATTTCTCTATCTGTAATAGCTTCTAAGTTTTATACAAGGCTCCATTGGGCCTCAGATCTGTTTTGATATCATCACGGCAGTAGAGAAACTACGATAATAGACCTGTTACTAACCCGTTAGTATTCAAAATCATTTAGTTTTACAGCATTCAACAGAATACCCCTGTTTCCATTTGCTTTCGATGCTTTGAATTTTTTAAAAAAGTAAGGAAAATCAAACAATCAACAATCCAATGCTTCTTTAGGGTTAGTTCACCCAAAAGTGAACTCTAGCGTGAGCATAAAAGAACCTCAGATACTTTGATTTCCTGAGAAACAGACAATGCAAACATCTTGAAGATGTCTTTGTGTTTTACCAAAGACTATAGATGTGTCACTCCAAGTTTTGAATGGGGGAAATATCACTACTTAATATGGCCGCTCTATTGAACGAATCCCCGTCCTCTGAGCAAAAGAGCAAAAGTCAACACAGTGCTGCAGCTATCGTTAGAAACCCTGGTTGCTATAAGTCACATTGCATGCACACTGACTGGCCTTAACATGCACTTAGGCCTAGCCTAAGAAACAAGCTTTGTTTTAATGCTATTTGATCATATTAGACTACATTTATGATACCGTTGTTGTCAGATTTTTTTTGTGATATACAGTATAATTTTTAATTGTGCAAACAGTTTAAGACAATTTAAAGTGTGTGAGAAAAAGTGTTTGAAATGTTTAACATATGGATATTTATCTTACAAAAACACATGGAGGCCTTTATTTAGCCACTGGAGCCATGTGAGGGATGTTTTATTATGGATGTATGCGCTTTATTCAAGGTCTAATGAACTGTTGACAACAAACACCTCTTTACTCCTGTTGAAAGGCTTGGAGGGGCCGAGACAGTTTTTAATATAACTCCTATTGGATTCTTACAAAAGAACATAGGATGCTTTAAAAGTCAACATCAAGCATAAGTACACTACAAGTCCTACTGGCAGTGTTGCGTTGTTTGTTTGATTTTTTTTTTTTTTTATTGGGCAAAGATCTTTTGTCAGCCACATTGAGAAGACTCGAAAGTTGGCAAAGTAGGACACTGAGCCCATATGTCCATAGTTACATTTTCTAGAATTGATCTTAAAAGAAGCCACTGTATTTTCTACTTTGCAAATGGTTTGCTAAAGCACTTCGAAACTGGTCCAAAGTTGTAGTATTTGTGGCAATCTGTAGGCTGTTGTTCAAACTACACCCTACAATCTTTTGTTGCCACTGTTTGCAGTTGTGCTAGAGTAAATAAATACTAGAAACTGAGTAAAATGCACATTTAATTTCTGCTGTTTTAGTTGATTGAACAATGACAGTGTCGTGCAATAATACACCAGAGGAGTTGAGAGTTACACTGCTTAGAATTGTTGTTGTTTGTTTTTTTAAGCATCATCCCAAAATATGTCTTTTATTTTATATTTCAGTTATAACAAATTATTAGTCTAAAAGTCGATAAGTATAAGCAGGCATGTTGGAATCAACAAAGGAAGGTCAAAACAAAAGATGCTTTTTTTGTTGGTGGAAAAATGCTTAAAATGTCAGTTTAATAAAACCGAGAAGGCTTCAATTATTTTCACATACTTTCCCACAAGCCCACATTTCCTGTGGGAAACAGTCCATTACCTTTTGCAGTACATGGAAATGTGAGGTATTGGTTTCACTTGCGATTGGTTTTTGTTTTTTTAAAGCTGATGTTCAGTGCATTCAGGTGTTTTATCAACTACAAACACTAAAATTGGCAGCCACTTAGGGTCCAACAGTTTGGACTTTAGTCGTCTTTAGCGTGTTTATGCACTCATGTCAAGTTGCGCAGTGGTAACTATGTGCTGGTATTACATTTTCAAGCTGCGATGCATTAATTAAGTTTACCACGGTATCATCATGGCTTTAAGGTCATCAGAAAAGCTTCACTTAAACCGCGGATCAACCAAGCTTGTCAAGACCATCACCTTCTTTGCATCATCAATGTACCTGGACTCAAAATCTGACTTCATTAACCCTTTTATAGGCTTAGGTAAGGGCACTGTCTTAATTTTTTCCCCTCAAGAGTGTCTGAGATGGTATGACTTAGCACCGGCTTCAGAGTTGACAGGCTTACTCTGCTCTCTAAAGCCAAAGCATCAGTGAAAGCACTCATTGGTTCAAAGATGTTTAAGACTTGCTCAATTACTGCAGCATCTGCATTCCTGTTGTTTAGTAAACCTCTGCAGCATTTTCTAAATTGATCCCCATCTAGTGACTACATCATGGATGAGCGACCTCTGAGGGATGTTTAAGGACTCTTGTTTATTCCTGAGCTCTCCCTTCTCTTTCAGCTTCTTGAAAATCTCTGCACCAAATGTCAACAAGCTCGGACAGCTGTCTCCACCCTCTGATTCTTCAGAGCTTTAAAAAATGGCCAGATTCAAGTTGTGGCCAAAACATCCAGACCACTGGCAGGGGGAGGTGGTGTCACTTTTTAAATGCTTTTTTCGTCTTGGTAGCGTTATCACTTGTAACACTGACAAAACACTCTTTGTTGATACTCCACTTTTGCAACAGGTTATCAAAAAAAAAGTTCTGATATTGTCAGCAGTATGGTTTTTAAGAAAAGAACGGTGTTTCCAGGCAATTTGAAGTTTCCAGTATAAGAGGAAGTGGATGGTGAAGCTAATATATGGATGAATACTTCCTCCACTGCTGGTCCGTAGGTCAGTGGTTGCTGTATACCATTTTCTCTAGGCTTTATGCACACCAACTTCCTATTTTAAATTGTTGTACATTTTGGGTAATTTTGTTTGTTTTGGGGGTTTTTTAAGCAAAACTTGTCTTAGGGAACTTTGATAAGTGGAACTGTAATCTTCATCAGTTTCTGAAATTCTGGTTTTGCTACTGTGTGAACTGGTGTCATGTCCTTAGCAATACAATATGGTATAGCATGACTAATTTCTTTGGCCCTTTGAGATGAGGGTCCATATGAAGCCTGTCGTTGAAGTGCCTCTTTGACTGTTGTCTGAACGTTGGCTTTAGCTTACAATGAACCACCATGATGCATGTAAAATTATGTTCCAAATAAATATAATTCTTTCATTGCATAATAGTAATGGAAAAAACAATGATGATCATGAGCTAAAGTTTACTCCTTAACTTGCATGCTGTCTTGCAGTACAAAAGTATAATGAACAATTTAGATAAAGTCAAATATACATTGCTGACAAATACTAACTTAGTGTCTGTACAGATGTTTTCCCCTGAATAACAAGTCAACAGGTTAGCTAATACAGTTAGAGAAACATTTGTAAACAACAAGTTCACATTCACTGTGTGGCAGACAGATTATTTCAATTTATCAAAATAATTATTCTGACACATTGACATTAATAATACAATTTACTTTTTATTGATTATTTTTTATTATAGCTAGTGGTATTCTAGCTAACTCTTAAACTATATAAAAACAAGCTACATGGAAAATGAAAATATCATGTCCTTTAACTAGTAGTTCGGAAATGAGAAGTACATTTACCTCTCTGAATTGCACTGGCTGGTTGTCGTAAAGATGAGCGAACATGTTAGACGTGTTCCTGTGTTTCGCCTCTACTTTCCGTCCACATTTACCTTACACAGAGGGAAACCAACTTTAACCAGAATTCCCTCTGCTTTTTTTTTTTTTTTTTGGAACCCAAAATATATCCAAACCTCTGATCTCACCCTTTCAGAAGAGGGATAAATTGTTGATCCCCTTCCACCATGCTTCTCCACGTGTGGACTGTTTACATTAGAGTGCCTAGATTGCACACGTGTCTCTTTCTCAGCATGCGTGCATCTCCAACGTGGGAAATGTTTGTCAGAGTATGCACGGCTCTTTTATGCAGCATACACGTGGTGTACTTTGATTTAAAAAAAAAAAGAAAAAAAACAACTAATGTGCGTTCTGAAAGTTTGTATCTTTAATTATTTACAGTATTTTGTAGTGTCCGCAATAACAATACAGTGCATATTTATTACCGTGATTTATTGCATCACCGAAAACCGGCACAAGTCTAGTGGTAACTAAAATGTATGATTTCCACAGATAAGCATTGCTGTTTAAAAAAACGACTCATTTTAAGCCATTTAAATGTAAAAAAAAAAAAAAAAAAAAAAAAAAAAGCACTATATGTGCACTCTGTCTGTTCCTGAGCACAATCTGAGCGGCACCTGCAGGCCACACATGAATCCGCTGCAGTATTTTTGTTGCTTTACTTGCCTCAAATGTAAATGCACTTATATGTGTGAAAATGCAAGTCTTTGCTAGAATCCTGTCATTTAGGTCTTAAGTGAAAGTAATCGGCTGAAAAAGAAACTTAAAAGAAGAACTTAAAAATTTGTATGGTGACTAGGTGGTAGTTGGGTTTTAAAAATGTTTTTTAAGTTGGGAGGCAAAATAAATTTGCATAGGAAACAATGGGTCTATAGTTACATCAACAATCATCTCAAGTGTAAATTTACGATAATCATTCCTGGAACCAGAAATTAACTTGAATTTCCATTTGAATCTCTTATTGAGTCACAGGGCAGACTGCTGATGTTTTAATTGCTTTAAAAGCGGACTGAAACCATGTCTATGGCACTAATTTCTCAACAGTTGCTTTTTGCAAAATGTTGGATGGAAAACCTAAGATCTTAATGTTGTCATCAGCATTTTTCCAAATCCTATGTCAAATCTAGATCTTTGTAGTATTGTACTGAAGTTAAACCTTTCCATTTGGGTGGATTTTGCTTTCCCTGTCATTAACCTAAATACTGCCTTTCCCATCTGTATTGTAATGACCGTGAGAGAGTGAAAGTGTTTGATTTAAGAAGGAATTACTGAATTTGGCATCTTATTGACTCACAGTGGTTATATTCATCATTGGCTAGGGAGGGTTGCCCACTTCTATCTTTTGAGGATTTTATGGCAGAATATATGGTTTAATTGTCATTTATCAGGAGATTGCCACAGTCCACAACGAAGGTGTGCCAGTTTTTTTTCCCTTATGGCTCAGCATTTTCTCTCCGGCTTCTGATCATTGTTTATTGGCATGCCTGTGAGTGGTGGACAGTTACTAAGTATCTTTTACTTTGCTCTAGGTCTCTTTGAAATGTCTAAGACATGTATTATTTCAAAGGCAGACATCTGTCAAAACGGGTATTTTTTTTTTAAATTAAGAAGAATTGTCAAACTATCAACCCTTCTTTCAGTTTGTTCCTTAATAATTAACATCCCATCATAATTGTCTCAAAATACAACAATGGACATACAAAACTATACACCAGTATCTTAATATCATTATGTCCACAACACAGAACCACATCCAGTTTGAAACAGTCACGTAATAAACAGTGAAAGCTCAAACAGAAATCAGCATCTTCTGCTCACAGTGTTAGTCGATTTTTAGATCTCAAATTTGTCTTTTGTTACTAAGATTTTGGACCAAGTAGTCTTACAGTTGCAGTGTTTTCTAGCTGATGTGATTTTTGTTTGTTTTTGTTTTCAGATATTGGCTGTCTTTCCATTGCTGTGCTAATGATATCCAAGTTTATCTCTTATAATCCATGCCTTTATTTCTTTCAGCCTGTATTAACTGCAATTCTCTCAGAGCCAATCAGCTCTGTCCCGATTGCAGTTAGTTCAAAATGCAGCTTGTGCTTAAAAAACGGGACCGTATCACTACTATTTTATATTTCCTACACCATTTGCTAGTTGATTTTAAAATGTTGCAAGTTGTCTACAGATCTTTAAATAGAATTGGCTCTTTCAAACCTCTCTGATATTGTCCAATTTGATCACTCTGGTCTTCCACCCGCAGACTGTTGTCCAGCCCTAGGTTGGTGGTCATCATGCTTTCTCTGGCCGCAGACTCTGGAATGACTCCATTTCTATCAAACTTCCAAACAAATTCAGTATTTTTTTTTTTTAGCCAGCCTAAAAATGTTGAATATAATTGTTGAAATTGTTACTCTTAAGTACATTTTTCAATCATTTTTATTTTGAGGAACCTTTACTTGTCTACTCTGATATATATATATATATATATATATATATATATATATATATATATATATATATATATAAATACCATACTGATGGCTGCTTCAGTATGGCATAGGGTTCAAGCAAAAAGTAGATGAATTGGTCAACTGGAGGCAATATTGATTTCTTTTTGATTTCTTTTTTAAAAGCTGCTGATATTAATTTGCTTCTATATGCCTACCTCATTTGTACGTCGCTTTGGATAAAGGCGTCTGCTAAATGACTAAATGTAAATGTAAATGTAAATGCTTCTGAAGTTCCCTTGTTAGTAATGATTTAAAAAATCCAAAATGATAGACCTGTTGTATGAGCATAGTCTAGTTTATTCAAAAGTGCCTTCTCAACAAAAAAGCTACATGCAAGTTAAAAAAATCAAACTTTAAGCAATAAATAAAGAAAATAACTGTACATTCTGATCCCTTTCAATCCGTTGTGCTCCCTCTAGCTGTGTTTGAATAAACTGTAAGAGCACATCTTGTCTAAACATTCCCTAAGAGACACATTCAATCAAAAGGAGGTGAACAGACTTACATGGCTTTCTTAAGACTGGTTTGTCAGCTAGCCTAGTTTGCATGATTAATGTTCTGAGCATATTTAGATATGTATGTGTCATTTCACAGAGTATTCACTACATCTGAATGTATTTGAGCTAAGCAGAGATACTGAAGACCTTTTCCTTCACTCCCAGAGATTTGGAAGCTTGGTTGGGGTTTCTGTAATGACAGATTGTTGCGTCCACGGTTTTCCGCAGCCTCCGGGGACGAGTTAAGGGAAGAGTTACTTTGGAACTGGCGTCTCAGACTCTTAAATCTTAACCAAATCCCACCCTTAAACCCAACGCCCTGTTTAACTCTCTTGCCATTCATTCTTCTATCATACCCTTTCTTATCCATTGAGTTTTTAATTGTACTCTTACTACAATGTGTAGTTCTGCTCGGCAAACGATCTTAATTCTTAGCTGTGAGGAAGAATAGCGTATGCAGACATAGGGAGCCAAACACAACATACAGCTTCCCAGAGAAAGAACCTATGTTTCAGCACTTGTGGTCACAAAGCATGGCCTTTGTTTTACCTGTTGATTGTGTTTCAGTTAATAAAAAAAGCACTAACTGATTTTAAGTAAATCAGGGAGAGTGGGCAAAAATGTCAATTTACTGACAACGTGCAAACATCTTATTTACATAACCATCACTTTTAATAAATCGTGTTGCATGATTCATTTTAATACACTCCTACCATAAACTTTGTGTCTGAAAGGGAAACTCCTATAAATGCATATTCAATAAGGTCAGGCGCAGACATTTCCACGCCTTTTCAGTGAAAATCCTCCAATGCATGCCTTTAGTAAATCCTGACAGTACTATTTTAACACCAAAAGAGGATTTGCGCCTGCGCAAGCAGTTCGTAAATCTGGCAGTAAAATGTTACTTACCATATATTTAGAAAAAATACAGCTGTTTGTAATTTAAGGAATCACAATATATATATATATATATATATATATATATATATATATATATATATATATTTTTTTATACCAAAGAAAATGTTAGATAACTAGTCAAATCATTTTGTTAAAGCAAAATTGTTATTCAGATCTAAAAAAAAAAAAAAAAAAAAAAAAAGTAAGTAATAATGCGTTAACTGAAAACTAACCATGATTTATTATATTTAAATGTTTAATAAAATATATTTTATATTTCAGCAGTAACATTTAGTAGCCAAGTTGGCAGGTGAGTTAAGTAGTTTTATTATTTATGTATACTGTAATGACTGGTCGAAGACAGGGGGATCCATTTGCGACAGACTTTAATCGTGGTCAGACAGGCAGGGTAAAACAGGAGCGAACGACAGTATACAGGGGAATCCAAGAGACGTAAACAAAGATAGGCAGAGGGTCGGTAGGCAGGCAGAAATCAATCGTAGAATCAAACAGGAACAAGGTCGGCAACAGGAATACAGATACAGGAATAAACGCTCGGAATTGCTGTACAAACAAACAAGACTTCGCACAGATTGATGGCAGGGCAGATCTTTTAAAGGGGAAAGGGAATGAGGAACACCTGGCAGCGCTAATCAGTCCAAGGCACGGGATTATGGGAAATGGAGTCCTAGAGCGATCAGTACTCAGGTGAGGGCTCCCTCCGGTGGTGGTCGGAGAGAGCCACAGAGGTGCTGTTCATAACAGAGCCCCCCCCCTGCGAGCGGCTCCGAGGCGGGGTGATTCGACGCCGAGGTCTTCCACGGGGTCTGGGAGCAGGTTTGTCGGGGTGGTCCTGGTGGAAGGTAGCGATGAGTGAAGGATCGAGAATGTCTCGAGCAGGTATCCAGGACCTTTCTTCTGGTCCATAGCCCTCCCAGTCGATTAGGTACTGCAGTTCCCTGCCTCGGCGTCGTGAATCCAGGATTTCTCGAACCTGGTAGGCTTCCTCGCCATCGATGATTAGGGGAGGGGCGTCCTCGGCAGCAACCTCATCCTGGTCCCTCTCTCCTCCCGGGCCACCGGCGGGTTTAAGCAAAGAGACATGGAATGTAGAAGCAATACGGTAATTAGCAGGGAGATCTAGGCGGTAAGAAACTGGTGAGACTTGTGCAATGACCTTGAAAGGACCCACGTACCTTGGGCTTAGCTTCTTGCAGGGTAACCGAAGTCGGAGGTCCCGGGTCGATAGCCAGACCCAGTCGCCAGGTGAATATTCCGGCCCCTCTCGGCGATGGCGGTCGGCTTGTTCTTGAAACCTCCTGACTGCTCCTCTGAGATGAACGTGAGCCGAATTCCACACTTCCTCACTCCTCTGTAGCCACGAATTGATTGCGGGTAGTGCTGAGGGTTCTCCAGACCAGGGAAATAGTGGTGGTTGAAAGCCCAGGACACATTGGAAGGGAGTCAGCCCGGTAGATTGCTTCCTCAATGAGTTCTGCGCATACTCAGCCCAGACAAGATAGCGGCTCCAATCGTTTTGATTGTCGTGGCAGTAATTCCGTAGAAATTGAGACAGTTCCTGATTCATGCGTTCGGCTTGACCGTTGGATTGGGGGTGATAACCTGACGTTAGACTTACATTAATATTGAGTTGGGAACAGAAGGCTTGCCAGACTCGAGAGGTGAACTGTGGGCCACGGTCTGATACAATGTCCTCTGGTAAGCCGTAAAAACGGAACACTTGCTGTAAAAGCACCTCGGCAGTTTCCCAGGCTGTGGGTAATTTCGGCAGAGGTATGAACCTGCAAGACTTAGAAAACCGGTCAACAACCGTGAGCACCGTGGTGAAGGAATTGGAGACCGGCAGATCCGTCCACGAAGTCGATGGCAATGTGAGACCATGGTCTTTCTGGTATGGGTAGCGGTTGTAGGAGTCCTGCTGGGCGTTGGTGAGAGGTTTTAGTGATGTTGCATATTTGGCACTGTTGAGCAATTGGATAGTGTCCGAGCGTATGGTTGGCCACCAAAAGCGGTTGTTGACTAAGTGAAGGGTGGCAGTGATACCTGGGTGACCGGAGCTGGGGCTATCATGAATCCAATGGAGAACTCTTGATCTCAGGGCTTGAGGCACATAGGTTCGATTGGGTGGGCATGCTGGGGGGGCAGGTTCATCAAGTTGTGCCTCAGAGATCTCCGTCATGATGTCCCACTGAACTGGAGCCACAATACGAGCCGACGGTAGAATGGGGTCCATAGAGAATTCGCAGGGGGTGCTCTCGAACTGCCTGGATAGGGCATCTGCCTTAGTGTTCTTAGAGCCTGGGCGATAGGTAACCTTAAAATCAAACCGGGAAAAAAACAGAGACCATCTAGCTTGCCGTGAATTTAGGCGTTTAGCGGACTGGATGTATTCAAGGTTTCTGTGGTCAGTCAGGATAGTGAATGGGAATTTGGCCCCCTCCAGCCAGTGCCGCCACTCCTCAAGAGCGGATTTCATCGCGAGGAGCTCTCTATCTCCCACATCATAGTTGCGTTCCGCTGAGTTGAGTTTACGAGAATAGTAGGCACAGGGGTAAAGTTTTGCTGGGTGCCCGTGACGTTGAGACAAAATGGCTCCGATGCCTACATTTGATGCATCCACCTCGACTATGAACTCCCGGTTGGGGTCTGGGTGATGGAGTATCGGGGCGGAAGTGAACTTATCCCTGAGTAGGTTGAATGCTTGGATACTGTCGGGTGACCACGATAGGCGATGTGAATTCCCTTTAACTAGTGAAGTGAGAGGAGCTGCAACAAGACTAAAATTGCAGATGAATCTTCGATAGAAATTCGAGAAGCCCAGAAAACGTTGTAACTCCTTGACAGTGGAGGGGCGTGGCCACTCCACGACTGCTTTGACCTTGTGCTCGTCCATCGTTACCCCCTCCGCACTGATGATGTATCCTAAGTAAGCCACTTGGGTCTTGTGGAACTCGCATTTCTGGAGCTTGGCGTAAAGTTGATTGTCTATTAAGCGTTGGAGAACTGACCTGACGTGAGTGACATGGGCATCGAGGTTATCTGAGTAAACAAGGATGTCGTCCATGTAAACGATGAGAAATTGATTTAGCATATCTCTAAACACCTCATTGACGAAAGCTTGGAAGACCGACGGACTGTTTGCAAGTCCGAACGGCATAACGAGGTATTCATAGTGCCCGGAGGTTGTTGAAAAAGCTGTCTTCCACTCGTCTCCCTCTCTGATACGGATCAAATTATAGGCGTTACGAAGATCTAGTTTTGTAAAGAATTTTGCTCTGCGAAGTTGTTCCAGGGAGGCTGGTACTAGTGGCAGCGGATAGCGATATTTAACTGTAACCTCGTTCAGACTGCGATAATCAATACAGGGCCGAAGACTACCATCCTTCTTCTTGACAAAGAAAAACCCCGCGGATGCTGGTGAAGTAGATGGGCGAATGAATCCCTTGGCGAGTTCTTCCTCGATGTATGATTTCATTGCCTCTGATTCTGGTTGTGAGAGGGGGAAAACACGGCCTCGTTGAGGAGTGCGTCCGGGCATGAGGTCGATGGCACAATCATACGAACGGTGAGGTGGTAGTTGTGTTGCACCCCTTTCACTGAATGCTAGGGCGAGATCTTGATACTCCCCAGGAAGTTCGGGTGGCGTGGTGACCCTCTCTTCGGAGGGAAATGACTTCTCTGCAGAGGGAGATGGCTTGGAAGGAGATTGGTGTACAGGATTGTTCAGACAGTGCTTGTGACAGTTTGATGACCAATGTGTTATTTGGTGGTCGGCCCAGGATATGGTGGGGTTGTGAATCTCGAGCCAGGGTAGTCCAAGGACGATGTGATGTTTGGGAGACTGAATTACAAACAGGCGAATAGATTCGGAATGAAGGGGGCTTACTTGCAGTACTAAGGTTTCCGTGACTGATGAAACATTACCGGGTCCAAGAGGGCGTCCATCTAGCGCCGCCACTGCCACGTGAGGTTCACATGGGACAAGAGAGATTCCGTTAGACTTAGCAAAAGATTGATCGATAAAATTGCCGGCCGCCCCCGAATCAATGAGGGCAACGGCCGTAATCCAAGTCCGTTTCACCTTTAGCTGGACATGAATCTCAAAAGAATCAGAGTGAGTTTGATGTCTTACCGATGCTGCTTGATGGCGCTGGGGACGTGTGGGGCATGACATTCGGAAGTGCCCGGCCTGACCACAGTAGAGACACAGGCGCTCACGCACTCTTCGATCCCGCTCCTTGGAGTCTAAGTGGGCTGAACTGATCTGCATGGGCTCTGGTGCCGTTAATCGAGCAAGGCTTTGAACGGGAAAACTCTCACACTTGTCGTGGCGCGCTCTGAGAATATTATCCAGCTTGATTGCGATCTCCATGTACTCCTCAAGCGATCTGCCCTCATCGCGACAAGCCAGTTCCTTTTGAAGGTCCGTGTTCAAGCCTCTACGATACATTAGTTTGAGAGGTGATTCACCCCAACCTGATTGGGCAGCAAGCGTGCGAAAAGTGAGAGTATAATCCGCTGCAGTGCTGGTACCTTGAGCGAGGGTAAGCAGTTGCTCTCCGGGATCTTTCCCTCC
The DNA here is from genome assembly GCF_018831695.1 of Puntigrus tetrazona. Taxonomy (NCBI): domain Eukaryota; kingdom Metazoa; phylum Chordata; class Actinopteri; order Cypriniformes; family Cyprinidae; genus Puntigrus; species Puntigrus tetrazona. Next base: position 2,411,076 of record NC_056718.1, read on the forward strand.
GGCTACTTGTCGAGAAGACTCCTGAATTCTTGCACAAAATCATTGTACGAGGAAAAGACATGCGACGTGCTTCCCAGGTGGCTGTGGCCCAATCGAGCGCTCTCCCGGTGAGCAGAGAACAGATCAAAGCAACCTTGCTATCTTCAGTGGGGTATAAACTGGGTTGTTGGCTAATAAACAAAGCGCATTGCAACAAAAAACCCTTACATTTTGCGGATGATCCGTCGAACTTGTCGGGCAGACTGAGACGAGGACTGAGGTTAGATTGAGGCGGAGTCACGGTAGGCTGAACGGGTTGAGCGGGTTGAGCGGCTTGAGCGGCGTGTTGGCCTGGATTCCCGGTAGCGAGGGTTAAAGTGTGGATCGATCTCACCAGTTCCTCAGTTAAAGTGGTGAGTTTGTGCAGTTGATGCTGGTGCGTGGCGAGTATGGCGGCTTGGGACGAGACTTCTGACATCACCTGATACATATCCGCTGGATCCGGTAGTGGCGAAGTCTTCTGTAATGACTGGTCGAAGACAGGGGGATCCATTTGCAACAGACTTTAATCGTGGTCAGACAGGCAGGGTAAAACAGGAGCGAACGACAGTATACAGGGGAATCCAAGAGACGTAAACAAAGACAGGCAGAGGGTCGGTAGGCAGGCAGAAATCAATCGTAGAATCAAACAGGAACAAGGTCGGCAACAGGAATACAGATACAGGAATAAACGCTCGGAATTGCTGTACAAACAAACAAGACTTCGCACAGATTGATGGCAGGGCAGATCTTTTAAAGGGAAAGGGAATGAGGAACACCTGGCAGCGCTAATCAGTCCAAGGCACGGGATTATGGGAAATGGAGTCCTAGAGCGATCAGTACTCAGGTGAGGGCTCCCTCCGGTGGTGGTCGGAGAGAGCCACAGAGGTGCTGTTCATAACATATACGTTTATTTAGTGACTTATACGATACAGATTTCTTCAAAGCATCTTTACAATAATAAGCAGGAAAAAAAACAGCATTTTTGTAATGTAAAATTCCTCAATTAGAAATCAGTAAATTCAGTTGTAATTACAAAATCCATTTTAGCAAAAACAGTGTCATTGTTTAGCTCAATTTTTATCTAATTCGATTGTTTATCGTAAATTAATCGCTGTATAAGATGTTTTTTTTTAAGGGTAGATTTGTAGAGGTGCAGCACAGTCAAATGATTCAAATCAGCTTGTGATTCTTTCGAACAATTCATTAAAAGAACCGACTCATGATTTATTTGTTCGTGGTCGAGCTGTTCGTTTGTTTATGTGTGCAGTCCACGGGGAAAAACTTTACAGAACGACGTCTTTAATTTGAAATTGTACGTCTGTGACTCTGTATTATAGACTCATGTAATTTCACTTGATAACAGTTCACATCAGTTGACATAATGGAATATAATCGTAAGCATTAGCTTTACCTCATTTATGGTTAAATAGAGTAAAAGGGAAAAAGTGGCACAGCTTTCACCACTCTCCCATACAGGTATTTCTTTTAAAGCTTTATATGCTTAAAAGATGGCATATGATACTCTTGCAGAGTTTCTTATTCACTGGGTTTAGCTGGGTTTTTTGATGACCCTTTGGAACTGCACTTTTAGTTCCTCTCTTGTCTTTTAGAAACCGCGCAAAAATGCCACACGGGACATGCACTCATTAGTGGCCTCGCAGCTAAAAATGTTGAGGGGTGGTTTCTTCGGGCTTTTTTACCAGGGTTCAAACAGGTATACAGCGGAAAGTCAAATAAGTTCACTGCATCCTCATGCAAATCTACAGCCAGCCGTGCAGATATCAGAAAATATAACTTGAGGCCTTTTTTGAAGTTGTCATAAATAGGCTGGTTGCTGTAAAAATACAAATAGCTTTATTTTGTGAGAGATGAATAGCGTGTTATGGGCGTGTGTACTTTGCAGTCTTAAAATGGTCAGTATCTCTTTGATTCATTTCTTTATGAGGAGGTAACTGAGCTCTCTCCTCCCATAAACTGTGGTGTGAGTGGTTCTAAATGGAGTGGCAAAGCTTATTTCATCATCTTGCATTTAGCCTTTGAAGTATTTGAGGATCTAATTCAAGCTTCTCACAGATGCTCGGCATTTCCACTGCCAACCCTGCACAGCACTAAAACACAGTAAAGTAAGTTAACACATAATAAAGCATAGGATGACATAGCTTTTTTTCTACGTCTGTAACTTTGTGGTATTCTGTGCTATGTGTCTCAAATTTTGGCAAAACATGAATCTGATTTAAACCTCTAGATGGCAAAGCTCCCCGCGACACTTATATTTATACACTGGCGTATTTTAATGTATGTTCTTAATTGTTTTATTTATTTATTTTTACATTTATTATTATTGTATGTTCAGAACAACACTAGTACTTTGCCCATGACAAATTTCCTTTTAATAAAGGAAAATAAAAATGTCCTTTGACAAATAAAGTTTATCCTTATCCCTTCGTGTGCACCTACAAATTTGGCTTATTCTCGATGTGATCACAAGCAGTAATGCATAATATTTTTTTTTAATTCATGTTACAGATTTATGTAAAATATGAGAAATAGTAAAATTAACAAAAATATATTTTGAGGTAAAAATCTTAATGTGGATGTTCAGTTTAACTAATCAACACTGCATTTATGTATAACAGAAGCATGTGTACAAATATGGCATTTGGGGTAATAACGCACATATTTTAGGAGGCTAAAGGCACAATAATTGACGTGATACAAAGCCGACTGACATCCATTTGTTGACACACAGAAGGGTATCAACCTGGTAGAAAATGTGATATTAATAATATGAATTTAAATTAGTCACTGTTAAAAATTGTAGGCTAGTAGTAGCATAAGAAGCTTTCAGAATCGTTATTTAAGTTTTTAGGATAATCACGTTTTGATGAGTGTGTTTAATAATTATTTTAAAATAAAATAAAATGTGTTTTATACAAATATTACATAATGTGCAAAACATTGCAAATAAGGATTTGTATCATTAATGGGTAACCTTTACTCCGAAAGTGGCATAGAAAGCCTTCCTTGTTACCTCATAAATTTATATTTATGATTTTTTACAAATTATGATAACACTTTAGAATAGAGAATACTTATTCACTATTAACTATGACTTTTCCCTCAATAAAGTCCCTGCTTCTTTTTGTATAGTTAGTAAGGTAGTTGCTAGGTTTGAGTGTTGAGTAGGATTAGAGATGTAGAATGAGGTTATGTAGTATAAAGCATTAATATGTGCTTAATACCAATAAATGTCTAATATTCTAGTAATATGCGTATTAAACTAACTAGTTAAGAGAACCTAAAATGTGTTGTTACCAAAATTACTCGTACTGTTTATTTTCCCCCAAAATGCGTGAATGTTTAATACAAACATATTGATTTTTGGGGAGTAGTGAAAAGCTACTCCCCAAAGTAGTGAAACTACTGTAACAAAGCAGGTGGATCCATTTGCTTTTTTTTATTGAAAGACAAGGTCGACAAACAGGCAGAGAATAATGCTAAAAACGAGCAGGGTCGATCGATCTGCAAACAGTGCAAAAACGGAGCAAAAATCCAAAGGCAGGAAAAGGTCGGTACACAAGAGAAACAAATACTGGAAAACTAGGCTAGAAAGGGTTTGCAGGGAAACGCTTCGCAAGGAGGTGAACTCTATACTCGGCGACTAGATTGACAAACACACCGGACAGGACAACAAGGGGGAGGAGCTAATCAGTTACCATGGGAGTTAACAAGGGGCGACGCAACAAGGCAACACAAAAACAATGGGAGACACACACTTTAAGAGACAGAGAGACACAGACAGGAGGAGTACAAACATAACCGTCCGTGGGTGGAGTGCCCTCTAATGCAGTTCATGGGCACTCCAGCTGGTGATCATAACACCTACATTTTACCATAGTTTTTAGCATAATTTACCATATTCCTTGGTTTTCTTCTAATTTCCACTAAAGTGTGTGAATCATTTTACAGTATGCGGAGGTGCTGTTTAGTCTAGCCTATTTTTTGATACAAAATTATGGGATAGGTTGTAATGTTAACTGATAATACTGATATATAAGTGTTATAAGACAAAACAAGAACTTAACCACATTTTTAAGAGATGAAACGATTTGGATGATATTGTGCTGACAGAAAAGCAGAAAAATAAAGCAAATGCTATCTGATGGATGTCAGTGGAGGAGATGCTCCTATGCAATAAAGAAACAGCTTATCACTTAATGAACCATAAGGCTGTCCACTAATCTTTAGTGTGTTTGCGTTAACATTTATTTTAGAGCTATATTTGGAGTTTAAAACGGAACTGCTGACAATTTTATATTATTGAGGCAATATTCAGTTTATGGTGCTACTTATTCTGGTGGTATCTGCAAACAGTTGTAAAATATAATGTTATTGGTTTATGAGGCACACATGAGCTGCGTTTGACAGTTACACTTGGAGGTAGACATCTCATATAATATATTCTTCGCTGATAGTGTGCCATATTTTATTTAACAGTCTGCAGCACTGTAAAACACAGTCAGAGAAATGAATTATATTAAAACATTGCCTCTGCAGCCATCAGAACCGACTGCTTGTTCTAAAATCCACTGCCTCCAACAATCAGTTCCAGTGTTACACTTTATGCTGAATGCACATGGTTATTTATGAGAAGTTGTGGAGAGATTATAGGACAGTTTTTTTTTTTTTTTTCTGGAGTCAACTACAGTCTCTTTATAGCATATTAACACAGGTGACTCATTTAATAGTTAAATTAGTCATTTGTCACAGTAATTTGCTCGTTTTGGCATAAGTGGCATAAGATGGCATAAGAGCAGGAAATGTGATTGAAAAAACCCTAGAAAAAGCTAAATAAAAAACTCTGTGTTCGTTTAATCCGTCGGGATAGAAGTAGAATTGCTGTAGCATGTGTCATCATATTACATTAGTAGAGACTTGGGTCATTAATAGAGACCTGGGTCAGAAAAGGTGAAGAGAGTTGAGATATAGAAGAAATAGCAGCCAAAATATCCAAATAACCCGCCTGCTGTCATGTCTGTTCATCAAAGAGAAAGAAGAAATCAGTCACTTCTACAGCTTTACTGATACCTGATATCTATTTAATTTAGAATTTAGTAATAAATAAGTCTAATAAATGTAATCATTGGTAGCTCTCAATTATACTGTAATGTTGAATGGCTATAGTCCATGGTTAAATTATTAGGGGAGAAACACTTTTATAAAGACATACTGGATTCAGTGATGGCCTAAAAATTGATTTATTTTGTTTGTGCATTCATTTGAATGTCAAATTACTGCAATATAAATGTATATTTAAAATTGTGTTGTTAGGTGGAATTAATCACAGTTGATTTAAAACAGTCACAAAAGTAAAAAAAAAAATTGTGATTTTTTTTTTTTTTTGATTGACAGCACTATTATTCAGTCATTTGTTTCAGTGTACAAAGGATGCAGTAAACTGTTGGATATTGTGAACTGGATTTTGAATGTTTTAGAGAAAGGGGGTGTAGTTTAATTTGAAGCAAAACATCTGAAATCACTTATTTCACTTTTGAGAGGTTCTTAAGTGTTTTTAAAATAGAATAAGAGGCAGGAAATAATGTACAATTTGCAGTGTTTTTGAATTAAGCACATACCTGTGGAGCACAATACATTACCTTAAAGGGTCACTGGTTAGTTCTCACCATGGTCTTGAAAAATGTTTTGAAAAATTGGATGTGGTAAGCTGTGAAGGAGGAGACGACACAACAAAACAGATTCTGAAAAGTTAGAATGCTCAAAGTATAAAAGATTGCAGCGTAAACGCCCAGAAAAACTATATTGCATGCATTGAAGCGAGCAAATTATGTCACATTTTATATGACACACAATTTTGTGGTTCATTATGCAAATACATGTAAATCCTGGGATGCATACTTTGCAAGTACTATATGTAAGAACCAAAACAGCGCATTTGTAATAATACCACTGGCTATAGAGTGAACTGCAGCCAGATACCTGTTGCTGATACATGCACTTATAAATGACACATCCTATAAAAAAAATAAAATAAAAACCCTATAAAAATATAAAGCCCTTCACATTAAAAGTCTACAGGCTTTCATTGGCAACCTAGGAAGTTAGGGAAGGTCTAATTTTTTAGGTTTTGTTAAACGTTTGTTCACACATTGATAGGTATGGTTGCATTTACGCTAACTTGTTTTAATTTTGTGGCGTTTGTGTGCAGTGCCTTCAGTCAGTTCAATGAGTTCTGAAGTCTTGTAACACTCAGGGTATGGATTGAATACATTTGTGTCAGACTCCGTGTCAATAGAAGAGAATTTATGCTGTGACAAAACTCTTACATAGCCATGACAAATGCACATGTGATCTATGAATGCATCTCTCTCTCTTTTACTGAGTCATACTCTAGGTGTGAGAAAACATTGCATCCCATAACATTGATAAGATAAGATACAGATAAACATAAATGCTCAAAAAGAAACCAGTTTTGTCCTACATTTAAAGGGATAGTTCACCCAGAAATTGAAATGGCTTGTTCCAAACTAGTGCGACCTTCCTTCATCTTCAGAACACAAATTAAGACATTTTTGATTAAATCCAAGCGCTCTCTAACCCAGACAATAACACAGCTGATGCATTCAAGGCCCACAACTGTAATAAGGACCTTGTTAAAATAGTCCATCAGTGGTTCAACCGCAATGAAGCTGCTACAATCCTTTTTGTGCACAAAGAGTAAAAGCTTAAAAATTATGCGTCAGTTGCGTTGCTTTTTATAGAGGGGCAGAAAGCTTGCAGATTTCATCTGAAATATTTTAATTTGTTTCCAAAGATCTTACAGGGTTGGAACGACATACACTATATAGCCAAAAGTATTGGGTCACCCACTTCTAATGGACAGGTTTGACTACTTTATAGTCAGAGTGAGTAATTAATGACAAAATTTTCGTTTTAAACTTACAATACCTTTAAGATGCTAACACTGGATGCTAACACTGTCCTCAATGCTGACATTTCTCTTTAAATCTCAGAAAATGTAACTTGGCCCTTTAAAGCACTGGATGTGAGCTCTGATCGTAATCATTGTGTATGCGGGTGGTCGCTGGCTAACTCTCAGACGTCAGAACTACAAAGTGCTGTTGTTTTTGTTTGTTAGACGTTCCCAGTTTTGCTTGCTGCTCCCATCAGAAAGCTGGATAAGATCACTGGTCCACCCGGAGGGCGTTACGCTTCTGCTGTCACGCTGGACCTTGCTTTTGTCTGTCTGTATGGAGGGAATGCGGTTACAAAAGCAGAAACTAAGAAATAAACAGGCATATCCTTCACATTTTTATTTAGATTCACCCCCCTCTATGATAGTTTTCCCTGTTCCTTTTTCTTCTATAGTGATATTTGTTATATTATTCTCTAATAATGCTTTGGGTAGTAGGATGGGTCTATCTATTTTTCTATTTAATGTATTTAGTTGCGTTATCTATATCAGAGTCACATGTGCACTATTTGTACCTTCACGTGTGAATGTTCAGATAAAAATCCATATGTTGTGCATTAGTGTTGGTCAATATAGGAGGCAGGACAATAATTCTCTCTTGATTGATTCTCAACCTCTTTGACTCAAAGGCCCCCGTGGAATCATTTGCATTAAAATGTAAACAGTATGTAATCAATAACAACAATTGAAGTGGTCATAACTTTTAGGTTACCTTTAGGGCCCTTTTGAAGTTTGCTGAGTCCCCCTAGTGGGCTCTAAAGCTAAAGTTTTTGTATTTGACAGTTGTTTGTTTGTTTGTTTTCTTTTCCTCAGTTGTTACTTTTTAACAGTAGCTTATAATAATAACAACAATAATAATAATTGGAAGAAGAAAACTTTAATAAATGTACATTTTAGAATTTATTTGCTGTAAGGGAATTTTAAAGGACAGAAAAGTGAGTTTAATTGTCTTGCTCGTAAGATGCTAGTGATTCATGCACGTGTAGTTAAAAAATATATATTATTTTTAATATGCTTAAAGGGGGGTTTGTGTTTGTGTAAGCTGCAAATCTGGCCCTGTCTGGAACTTTACCATTGACCACTAGGGGGAGTTTGAGTCTCTGTTTCAAGTCAAGTCAAGTCAAGTCAACTTTATTGTCAAATATGCTCTATGTACAACATACAGCACAGATGAAATTCCTTCCCTTCTGACCTTGCAATCATGCAGAATAAAAGAATAAAGATAAAAGAATAAAAAAACTAAAGTATAATAAAATAATGGTGACGCAACAAAGACGGACAAATGCACAAAGGTGCACAACAAAAAAGACACAAAAACGCCGATTTGCAGGGAGAGAGAGGAGCCGCTGCGTGTGCACGCGCCGCCATCTTGTTTAATCGGAGGATATAAAAAGATCAATCTGATTAGAGAAATTCAGTGTCAGCTTAATACAACAAATATTACCTTTCAGGTAATGTTTTATTTTGTTTTGTTAGTATGGTGGCAAAATAAAAGAAATTAAATTTGCTCACAAATTGCTTTTATAATGGATGCATACTAGCATTCTGTACTCTTTCAAAGAAGAAAAAAAGTACACATGAAAGTGTATAGCTGCCTTTATGCTTTGTGGACAGGGAATTCCTTGCATTCTGTTTGCTTGACAAAGTTCTGCCCTCTCACCGACAGTGCGTCCAATAAAATACTAATACTAAAAGCTAATTTATTTAAGAAAACCTCAATAATGAGGGACAGATCATTTCCCAGTGAAGTCTGAGGACGTATTATCACATAACTGTGCTAAAAATGTCATAAAACGGCTAATCTTAAACATTGTGGGAGTAATCCAGTATGGGATGTTTACCACATGAGGGCAGCAAGGTAACAGTAATTCACTTTGGTTCCTCTGTCACCATGCTGTTTTTGTTTTTCAGGGTTTTTTTTGTGAACATTTTCAGGCTGACATAAGTGAGTTTAAAGGGGAATGTCTATTTAACTGTTACTGTAATAGCAGTAATCTGATAAACGCACTCCAAAATTTACGATATAAAACATAAATTGTAACTTATGCAAAAAAACAACTATAAATATTTCCATTTGGCTTCTTAATGTACTTTTATGCTTTTTATACATTTATTATACAAATGGATTTTCGGCAGCCTCCAGTGTTTATACTGCATGTGCTGTAGGTTGACAGCCGTTGCTGTGTGTGTGTGTGTGTGTGTGTGTGTGTGTGAGAGATGAGTTGAGGGCTCGGAGACGTGGCTGTGTGTACGTGGTGCAGCAGTATTTGCCAGTATAAACCGAAGACTAGTGAATATGCCTGTTTTCCTACGTCTCCTTTTCTCCTGTTCATGAAATGAAGACACGGTACTTTTCACATATGGAGCGCATTCCTTCACTCCAGGCAAACACAGTCCACTTCCTGTTTTATTAAGCCGGCCACCCCGTGTATACTGATACTTTTACTTTTTCACTAACCAATCTACACACTCTGGTGGCTCTATTTTTCCATTCGTCTAGGTTTTATTCCTCAAGTAACTCTGTTTTGTGTGGTTTATGAATGCTGATAGGGTCAGGCTGCTTCTCGCGGCAGCTTTCGGTGAGGAAGCGAAGCATGTGACATGTTCTTAGACTGATTTGTTTAAATCTGGACGTTCAACGCGTTCCAGTTTCAGGGTTAGATGAGTGTAAGGCTTATGCTGAGTGCTGAACGTGGTTGAGTTTTGATGCTCAAGCCAGTGATCTGCCGAACCGTGTGGGTATGTTTTTGTTTGAGAGATGTGGGCTGTGGAAAAAGTTTTGGAATCAGGAGTTGTGTGTCTGATTGATGTAAACCATATGGGCTGGGTTAGGGCAGATAGAGCGCTAGGATAAGAAATAAAGATGAGGTGTCCAAAATTAACACACATTTACAAAATTAGACTGACAAGTAAATAAAAATCTAGTTAGACTGTAATTATTAGGAACAGCAAGTCGATGCCTGATTTAAACAAATCTCGAATTAATGAATCATACATTGGCTAATAAAGAAAACATTCACTACCATTCTAAAGTTTGGGGCTGTGATGTTGTCTTATCTTAAATTAAAAATGTCATTTTTTATTTATTTGTATTAATGCTTCTAATAAATGTTTCTTGAGCACCAAATCAGAATATTCCAATGATTTCTGAAGGAGACAGGAATAATGGCAGCTAAAATTTCAGCTTTGTAGAAAGCTTTTGAAATTGTGTGTTTGTGTGTGTGTGTGTGTGTGTGTGTGTGTGTGTGTGTGTGTGTGTGTGTGTGTGTGTGTGTGTGTGTGTATATATACAGCTTTGATGAGCATGTATATTCTTAAAATATTTTTTCCTAAACACTATACCTGTGTAATCCTTAATATTTAATATCGGCTTATTGTTTATACATTTGATTTGTTGTTACTAGTTAGTCTTTTAAGTTCATGCTACTATAAATGTGATGCTAATACCTATTGTTTGCAGTTTTGTGTTAATACAGTAATACATTTGTCATTTGTTTAAAGTAATACTGTGTAATCACTAAAGGTACTTCAGTTTCTTCTACTGATTAAGATGTCTCCATATGTTATTGAATTCACAGAATGCATAATAAAAGCAAAATAAGTCCTTTAAAACCTGTAATTTTACCTTATTAAGAAATGAATGATTGATGCAGTGTTTTATTCATATTTCATGTTTAGAGGACACAGGGACGTATTTCCCCAGCGTGAAGCGCTGTCCTGGCCGTTACCTGCAGCCCTGCTCAGACTCAGTGAAGAGATGGCTGAGGAGCATGAAGAACAGCGGTAAAATCCTGCTGCTCATCACCAGCTCACACTCTGACTACTGCCGGCTCGTGTGTGAGCACATACTCGGGTGAGCAACATGAAATGAGCATTCAAATATTGACATTTTTAGATGAATCAAGACTGAATATTGTATTAATTGTGCAAGGCATAACAACCGCATATCATTACATATATGATTTTGCATTCAGCGTAGGTGCAATACAGAGAATTTTGGCCTCCCTGCAAACATTTCTCTTTTTTGCAGGTCAGACTTCGAGGAGCTGTTTGACATCATCATCACAAATGCTCTGAAGCCTGGCTTCTTCTCTTTGGTTCCACAGCAGAGACCCTTCAGAACACTGGGTGAGGAGCTAACAGATATTTCCCATGACTGCAGAAGTTATGCTGTTTGTTGTGAGGAAAGTGCAGAAAGATGTTCTTTATTTATTGTCTTTGTATTATTATTCAGTCGATCCAGACTACAAGTTCACACTTCTCACACACAGCGCAAACAAGCTGAACTTGATGAAAATAATTTGGCTGTATGATTTTTTTTTCTTGGAGCCAGTTCTAAATTAAAATCAGTTCTTGGTTCCTCACCCAAGTCAAGCTTTTGATACAGTATAATCCCATGTATATCTGATGCACTGTTTAATATTTGCATTTTTTTATTTTCCTTTTATTTTGCTTTTTTGTTTTGATCTGTGCACAAATCAAGTTGAGGTACATATGTTTTGGGCTTATTTTGGCAGTGGTATTTCATGCCATTACAGTAGTCTGAAACTTCATTTGTTTCTCGAGTATAATTATGCCTAAAATGGTCTCAGCCTTTTCAAATCAAACAAGTCATTTCGTTTTTATAAGACCATACTTATTGTGGAAAAGCCAAGTATATTAAGTATAATGTAATTAAGAATTATGTACATTTCATTTCTTTTTTAATTATTTGTAAAATATAACGCACTCATCTCTGTCTCAAAAGTGGATGATGTTGAAGATAGTGAAGGACTGCCGTCTCTGGAAAAGCCTGGTTGGTATTCTCAGGGCAACTGGCCTCATCTTCATGAACTACTGAAGACCATGACCAGCAAAACAGAGCCCAAGGTGGGACAATCTAGTCTCTATAACAGTCTAAAGACTTTGTGTACAACCTTTTTTCCTTTCAGAAATAGTGTACAGAAAGTAAGACCGAAGAGAGCTCCTTGTACAGTTATTTTTCGGGAATCTTCGTAGTAGAAAAAAGTTCTATAAATAAGGGTTGGTAAAGATTCCAAGTCGATTCCGACATTTAATATTTTGCATTATTATTTTGATTATTTTTTTTGCATAGTGTATGCGTGATGGCACTTGTGTGCAACAGAGAGCCTTATTTTGCTTGCAGCCAATGAAACACAACTAGTAACTTGCATAAAGTTTCATGTTAAAAGTCAGTTTTAAAGTTTCTGGAAAACCTTTAGACACTACAAATACTTCATTAATTTGTTATATAATGCTATATTTATGTTTATATATATATATATATATATATATATATATATAATTTATGACAGTAATTATATACACACAGTTGTTTTATTATTAATTAGTATTGAATTATTTAATATTCAAGATCTAAAATAACTGCACCCATATGTACATTGTCCAAACTGTTACATAAAATTAGCACACAATTCCCTAGAAAATCGTTATATGATTTAACATTAAGATTTGTACTCATGGATTTTACTAAAGTAGTCAAACCTATTCATTAGAAGGGGTTGACCCAATATGTGTGTGTGTGTGTGTGTGTGTGTGTGTGTATACATATACACACACACACACACAGGTGTAAAAATGTACTAGCTTTATTGTGTATCTCTGTGTGTCTTATCTGATGCAGGTGGTGTATTTCGGTGACAGTATGCGCTCTGACATGTTCCCGGCCTGCAGCTTTGGAAAGTGGGAGACGGTGATGATTGTGGAGGAGATGGAGGGGGAAGGCGTTCCACGAGCTAACGCGACCCCCAGTAACAGCCCCACCCCAACTGAAGGCCCCGCAGAGAAAAAGGGCAAGTTCGAGGTGAGAGTGAAAGGCTGTTTCTGTTTAGTCAAGCTCAGGATCTTTTCCGCTCTCCGTTTCAGGAGTGCTGTGAGTTCGCATTATGTTTGTGCTCCTCTGTTTTGTGCCACAAATATATATTAGTTTCTTTAAAGCGCCATCAAAAAATTATTTTTGTTAAGTTTAGTTAGTTTTGTTCGTAACTTTTGCTCATAATTCCAATCAGCATAATATATTTTCATTTTGAATGATTCATCAGAGATCTGTAAAACAATAGCACAAATCTGCTTACAATCAGATGTTCTGTTATACAGTCACCACTGTAAGGAAATGCAGGAAGGAGGAAGTGGACAATTGCAGGAAATATAGCGGATGATCTTGTAAAAATGTGTTTATACAGCGAAAATAATACTTTTAGAAAGCTGTTTCTTTACTCAACCCCTTACTGTGGCATTTAGGGTTTGCAATTTAGTTTTTTAGAAGAACATAAATCACATTTGTCTGCATTTTTCACTGAATATGTTCTCTAATAATTTTGACTGGTTTTTGGAAAGGTTATAGTCTAAATGTTTGTTTGATGTTTAAGAGTGGCTAAAGTTTGCTTGTGCTTAAGTTGGCCTTTAAGAATTAGGAAAGTGATTATAGTTTACCCAACAACACATCTTACCCTACTCTATTTTTCCTGTATATCTTTGTAATTTAGTTTTATTGACAACAGTGATATTTAGTCGCTGCTTATGAAACAATCTATACATAACTTTACTAAAATTATTACTATTGCGAGTTTAAGCACTTTAAAAAATAATAATAATGAATACTTACCTTTTACATCTGCGCTTTATTTATAATGAGAGAATTCAAAATTAAGTCGGAGAACTTGAGTTTCAGCGATGAGTCATCTGAATGTCTCTGATTGGCCATTGCATTTCTAAGCTCAACAGAATTGTGTGTGATTTGGTTAAAAACTCCCAAAAAGGAAATATGGTGCAGCATGAGCAGACCTTAATTTAAAGCAGTAGTTCACCAAAAAATGTAAATCCTGTCATCATTTACTCACCCTCGAGTACTTTTAAACTCTGTCAAACACAAAGAAAGATATTTTGAAAAACAAATTGTAACAAGGCAGTTTTTGGGTCACCGTTGACTTTCCATAGTATTTTTTCCTGCTATGGAAATGAAGGTTACCAACTTTTTTTTGTAATATCTTCATTTGTGTTCTTTCCTACTAGAGGGAGATTAATTGATGAGAGGATTTCCATTTTTGGTTTAACTGTTCCTTTAATGCCACAATTAACACTATCTATTCATTTTTACTTTGTTAGCAACAGATGTAAAGATTTCATTTGTTTGTCAGGGAGCATTTTCTTTTGGCATTAATCATGCATTAATCATGTTCCAGTATATAAACTAGGCTCAATTTTATTTATACTTTTTGAAAAGCTTTGTTAAAAAGTAGAGCTGAGATTACTAATTTTTATTGGGAAAGTAACTAATCTACATCTCAGACTTAGATTCTTTTGTATTTTGTGCTAAATTTTTCTCTCTTCTTCAGAAAGTCACAGAGCCAGTATTATGCCATCTTTTTTTTCTGTCAAACTGTTGGAATTTCTGATCAAACGCTTCCTTTTTTCTCAGATCAGAGAGTTGGTCTCTATTGAAGTCCTTCCTTCTGTTCAGTTGCATCTTTACAACATGCTGAGATGAATTGTTTGCTTCAGATCTCAGCTTTTTTACTGGACATCGGATGGTGACCCAACTCAAAAGCGTGTCCTTAAAATCTTAGTTTAATTTGTATTTGTATTTATTGTTTTTATGAAGTCAATAATTAACGGCACGAAACCCATTTTCCCGTTATTTTTTCTTTTTGCAAGTTAAGTCATATTTTCATTGGCCTTGTATATTTTTGTGTTTGGTTTTTAAAGATGAATACACGTCAAACAACTTGTTCTTGTTGGCATTTGCCTAGTTTTGGTTGAATATGCTCCAGAATGTGGAAGTTTAATTAGACTAAAAAATATGGAAACATGTTTTTTGTCAATCTACTTTTTGAAGATAAGCTTTGAAAACGTTTTGGTTTGTTTGTTATTGTCCAGTACTCAGGTGATTAGGTCTGTGACACACAAACTATTAGGTTCATGGTTCTTTAGTTGTTTTTGTAATAATAGATAATAGAATGCCATGATTGTATTTATCCAGAAAGGTCTCATTAAGGTATGTCTTTTTCCAGGGAAGTCTTGGCCAAGATGACTGTCCCAAAAAAAAATCACATAAATTAAAAAATTAAAACAGCAACAAGGCTCATACATTACACTCTGCAGTAATAAAAAAATATATATATTCAAAGAATGAATTTCTTCTAGTCGAGTATTAATCTGAAAGTTATTACACAACCAAGGAGCAGAAAGAAAGAAAGAAAAAGCTTTTTATATATATATATATATATATATATATATATATATATATATATATATATATATATATATATATACACACACATATATATATACATATGCATATACATATATATTCAAAATACACCCTAGTTATGTCTAATTGAATCTCAAATGAAGATCTGGTTGAGTAGTTATTTCTATACAAGCATAAAAGATTAATGTATTTTGGAAGCATCCCTCACAATGCTTTTGGTATGACCATATATAATTACCCAATTATTTTTGCTTTACCAGTTATGCACTATAGAATAGTCATTTAATTTTTCTATTATTTTTTTTTTTTTAAATACATCAGACCTTTGACCCATTTTTGAAGTTAAATGCTATATCACATAAATCTCCACACACCCATCTCTCTGGTATTCGATATTGAGAATGTAGAATTATGTCTGATGTTGCACACATTGGTTTGTCAGTGATATCTGACCTTGTGCTCTTTCTCTTTTTCCTCTGTTTCTCATAATCTTTCTGTTAGGATCAAGGAATGAAATCTCCTTCAGCTGTATCAAACCAATGGGGCTCATATTTTGTGGATGTGCAAAAGAGTGAAGGAGAGGAAACACAGAGGCTCACTTGGTGTTGCCACAGTATCCACACATACAGCACCATGGCTATACCCAGCATCGAGGCTATAGCAGGTAAGTGTATTAAACCTACAGAGAGGTCAGAAAGTCTGATGGTTGCATTTTGTTTGCAGTTTTGCATTTTTCTGAATCAGAAATGGTGCGGAATCTTTTCACATTTCACCTCATAACTTTCTTTTAACATTTATTTTGAAAGATTTTGACCTTTTAGAATTTGCTTCACACCACTGCTGAACACATCGCTGAAAAAATGGCTACCAGGGGGTTTCCATTTCCTTTTGTTCGAAAACAATACCCTTAACATGAAAGAATGAGGATTCAATGACTGAGTATCTTTTGTAGAGTTTGGTCAATCTTAAAGGGTTAGTTCACACTAAAAGGAAAATTCTGTCATTTAATTATTCACCCTCATTTCGTTTCAAATCTGTAAGACTTTTGTTCATCTTCAGAACACAAATTAATATTTTTGCTGAAGGTTTTGTTGAAAGACGGAAGACGTAACTTGTGCAAAAAAAAAGAAAAAAAGTATTCTCTCAGTGTGGGATATCTCATGCACTGTTTTACCGATGCATTTACTATGTTTTTGGAATTTGAACTAACCCTTTAATTTCTAAATGGACTAAAATCAAAAGAGATCAAATAAAAAAAGAACGTTTAATGTGGATCGTGGAACCTTTTCACTTTTAATGTAATGTGTTTAATGTAATTTTAACTTGTAATGTGTTGCAGGCGTCAAGAACAAAATATGTTCAAAATTTAAAATACATTTACGTTGGTCAATAACAACTTTTCAACTTTTTTAATCTTTTCAAATTAAAGAGAACTAGGCTAATATATCACAGATTCTTGATTTTACTTATTGCTTTTGACAAAATGTGCCAGTTCTCTGGAAGTAATACAATATAGTAAAGTAATAATTCATTAAAGTTACAGACCTACAGGGCATCTTTCTTTTAGTGTGTGCTGTGGGTATTTATGCATGTAATTGAACAAAATGTGACTTGTGCTTTATAAATTAGCAGATCTATCACACCACTGGTAGCTGTTCCTGCAGTGATGTGTTCAGTATGTACAAATACCAAAAAGCCAAAAACCTGAGATGAAAAGCAAAAATGAGCAGTTCAAACAGTCTGTTGCTGGACCCTTGTATGCAACGTGATGTTTGTTATTTTAAATAGCTTTAAGAGAACATGTTTTTTGATATATAGATTAAATATTTCAGTCTTAAGACATTTTCAATGTAAATATTTAATGTTCCTATTACTGTACATATGACACAAAACCAGTCATAAGTAGCACATATTTATAGCCGTAGGCAACAATATATTATATGGCTCAAAATTCTTTTTCTTTTATGGCAAAAATCATTAGGATTCCATGAAGATATTTTCTACTGTAAATGTGTGTGCGTGTATAATATATAATTATATAATATATATTTCAGATTACGTCTTAATTTCTAAAAAGTGACCCTTAGGACTGGTTTTATGGCTCTGGTTTATTACATTGTAATTTGCCTGTAAAACTTGCACCTGTTCCATCTCTCCTCTAGATCTTCCTCTAGACTTTAAGTTCCAGAGATTCTCTTTGGATAAGCCCATCACGACAGGTTATTACCCCAGGCCTCCAGACTCACTGCTGAAAAGGGAAGAGAACTAGCCCTGAACCCTCACGCCTGTCAGTGTAGACCAAGAGATTGTTTCACCGTTGCGTTCTGGAGCTTCACCACAAAGCTAGACCATCCATTCGTCCAATCAGTGGAAAAAAAAAATGTGAATGTAACTCCCAGAGTACTGTCTGTGTATTTTCTTGTCACCCCTTCCTGAATCACTACATCATACACGGTATGAAGTTGTGTCTGTACACATGCTGAATATCTGTACGTTGATCATTGGATGTTGGAGGAAGTGATGTGAATCGTGTCTCACCCAGCATTGTGGACCCACTACCATTAAACTACTTTTAATGGTGTACAGAGAAAAAAAAACATGCTATGTGTGTTTTTTTTGTTTTGTTTTGTTTTGTTTTTATGAAGGGAATGTTATTTGACCTCAGATGACCTCGGATTTATTCTTGCAGCTGTTGTAAAGGCACAAATTATTTTATATTCATGCAATCAAGAAGCAGCCATGAGTTCTTTGCTCTTTTTATGACCGGGTAATGTTTTGAGAGGGTTGTAACCTGAAGGTTTTGTAACCGGTTCAGGCTGGGACGGTTTATTATAGAATAATGTAGTTTGTTTTACTTTCCATCGTGTGATTTATGATTTCAATACTTTAGTTTACTGTAGCTTACTGTGTTCTGCAGACGTTTCTGTGACAAATGGAGAAATGGACGTCATACTTCCAAGCGCCAGTAATAAAAGGAATAGTTTACCCAAAACTAAAAAAAATTGTTGGTATTAATTCACCATAGTGTTATGCTAACCTGTTAAACTGTTGATAGCTTTGTTGAAGAATCTTCATGAAGCTCTCTCCATACAGAAACAGTTTAAAGTTTGTAAGAAGGACAGAAATAAAAGCACCGGAAACTAGTCTTATTTCAAGTCTTCTGATGCCACAAGAGACACCTTTGTTGCTATTTACTTTCCTTTTTTTTGTCCCTCCAGCGAGTGGTTAACTAATGAGCAGTTTACCGATTTAGTCAGCTGAATTCAAGCACCGGATCATTTTACAATGATTCGTTTTTCGTCAGACTGATTCGTTTAAGTTGCAGTCCTGATGATCCAGTTAAGGGAAAGTTCTCAGGACAACAGCTCACTGATAGGAAAGTTTATCAGTGATAAAGGACTGACAGTTTGATCTGTTGCCCACATCGGAAGACTTGAAATATAATAAACAAGACGTTTCAAGGACAGTAGGATTCATTCAAGTTTGGAACAGCACAAGGTGAGTAAAGAATGAATTGTCATTTAGTGGTGAACTATTCCTTGCAAAAATGCCTTTCAGGTCTTCATTGTTATTGAATGAAGAGGGGTGATTTTTTTTTTTTCTATGTAATGTTATAGTAACATATTGTGTAAAAAAAAAAACAATAATAAAAAATATTGTGCTGTTGGGTGATAGTCAATGTAACCAGTCAGTTTCTGTCATGCGCAGGACCGGTGTTGAATGGTGCCAAGCTTTACCCACCCATTTAGTGATTTTATGTGTCAGGGCACATCCCTCCCTTAAAACCTGTTATTTGTTTCATGTGTGTGCTGGCCCTGGCTTTAATAATGATTTTGTTTAAAGCAATGTAAGTGGTATTGATGTTTTTTATGTTGAGTGCTCTGATGGGGTTTCTGCAGTGGTGTGGGTTGTAATGTATTTTACATTTAAAAAAAAAAAAAAAAAAAAAAAAGGTACAGTGTTAAATCACACTGCATGCAACGGTTTTGCAGAGATGCCCAAAACTGAGTATTAAGTGACCACTAGGCAGCTTCATTGTTGGTACAGAAGTGTGGAAACCCTCATCATAAGCATGACCTATTTTTCTCAAATTTATGTATGTCGTGAGTAGCACTAGTGCTTGTTTATTGAGGTGCAGGGAAAGTGTTCATATGTGCAGATAAAATAAAAAAGAAATGAAAAAGTGCAATCCGTGTACAAATGATTTCATGCGTTGCTGCTCCTGATTGTCACTGCTTATTTGCAAATGATGCAGTATTCGCTTATTGTTACCTATTTTGTTTGAGACAAATTTATAACTAGTTATAAAAGTATAACTAGGCTACAGTCATACTTTCTGGGGGAAAAAAATGGAAAAAGCAACCAATTCCAGAGAGGTTGGGACATTTTGTAAAATGCATTCTTAGGAAAAAAATCTCTAACTTTTATTTAACTGACAAAAGTACAAAGAAAATATTTCCAAATCTTGACCAGTATAGCCTATAACAAATATACCAATTCATCTGCTTGCTCTAAAACGGTTACTTTCGAAACAGTTTAACGTGGGTCGTTGAACTTTTTCTCTTTTATTTTGCCAACTCCGTGTTGGCAGTCGTCAGGGAAAAAAAAAAGAGTTCACAATTCAAAATGCATTTACGTTGGTAAATAACAACTTTGGAAATCTTTTCAAGTTAGAGAGAGCTAGGCTAATAAATCACAGATCCTCGATTGCACTTATTGCTTTTGACAAAATGCCCCAATTCTCCGGAAGTAATTCTATTCAATCTAGTAAAATCATAAATCAAGTTTAGATGGCAACTCTCAAGACTAAAAATACCAACTACCCAAATTTTATTGTAAAGGTGTCCATATCTTTTAAGAGGCTTGGTCATTGTATGCACAAGCTACATTGAAAGTGTTGCTGAAAGGCGAGAGAAGGACCCGCGGGGGGATGACTCTTCCCCCTCCCTCTCCCCCAAAGCGCGCCTCCTCCAGCAGATGTGACGTTGCTTTACTGACTTTCTTACTGCGCAGCTGATTGCGGTTCTGCGCATCTGTTGACGACAAACTCTTTCAGGCCCACGGATGCTTCCCATCAGGCATGAGACCCATGATTTCGGCGGTATTTGGCAAGGTTAAGATAACGCCGGTGGATCCGAGAGGTAACGGAGCTCAGAGGTGTTCTTACGATTTGATAAAAGTTCTCATATTTTGAACTTTAAAGAGCGTTTTGAACTCCAGATTCTAGCTGTGAATCCTCAAACGAAGTTTAGAAAAAGTTAGATATTTTTTACTTGTTAACTAAACTGCGTGCATTTGATAAATCGCGTTATTTAAATCGTTTTTAATTGTTTAGTGCCTTAATGTTTTCGTGGATCTTTGCGATAAGTATGCGTGACTTGCATTGGAAATGTCATTATTATTTTAAAAACAAATTAGTAAGCTAAAGCGCATAATTCGATATCTCTATCTTTGACAGCATGTTGTTTTTATTTACAGACGGACATTAGAAATAACGTAACATTCAGCTGCTTTTTTTCCCCCTCAATAGAACTTGATTAAACAAGCCTGATCACTACATATTTTATTGTGTGTGCTCAGATTCTTCACACACAGCTAATGCAAGCATTAGTTGTTTGACCATGTGTTTCCTAGCTGGAATGCAGAGGTTCAGAGGTCAAGGGCCACTGCTGTGACTTGCCCTCTTTGGTTTCACCTTTCATAAAGAGTTATATGGAACCCAGTGAGCACAGAACTAACTGGAAGGAAATGATGAATTGATGATGCAGCTTAAGTTGTGATTAGATCGCTCATGTATTGAGCAACATGAAAGGATCCTATTTGAAGTAAAGGCTTAGTTCGTGTGTGTGTGTGTGTGTGTTTTAAGATGGGGGTAATAGATACCGGCTGCACTGGACACATGTCTAGACACCCCATAAAACCGGACCAGCTAATTTTCCATTTGACCAACGGCGTGTTAGTCAGTCTGGAGGAGGAGCAGAGAGCTCACATTCCTGCTTCTGGAAAGACACAGTTGTGGTTCACTGAATATTAGCAAGTTCTGACTGTTCGCAAACACAGCGATCTTTAAACGTTGCTAATCGAAACGTATAAATGGTACGCCGACTCTGTGTCTGGACAGCTGTTGTTTTAAAGTATTGCAGATCGCTCACTGAAGGTGAACATTCATTTACTTTCACCTTTCTCCGCTTGTATGCCCAGTCTGCTATAAGTAGGTTGGCTTCCTCAAAAGTGTAAACACTGTGGCTTTGTTTGTTCAAACCAAGGAGGTCTGTAATTCCTGGAGAAAGCTATACATTAGCATTCCTATATTCAGTGGCAATGGCATAGGCTAACGAATGACCCCTTGGATGTTTTCTTTTGAGCCAATAATGATGCTATGAATGGCATGTGACTAATTACTCTGGTACTATATAGTATATGTTGTTTGCAAAATGTTTAGCATCGCCGTCTTTAACTGTACGAAAATGCAGTGGTGTTTTTCTGTTTGCATTTGAATTACTGCTGTGGCCAGCAAAAATGTATTATTCTTGCATGTTTTTTTTTCATCAAGCTCACTGACATACGTGGTTGAGCTACGGATGTCCCGAGTTTGAATCCTGACTCAAGGACCTTTCCCGATCCTCCCCCAATATTTTATCTGACCGATGCGTGGCAGGTTGTGGAGGAGTGTTCTGGAAAGCAGTTCAGAAAAAGCAATGGTTAAAATTTGCTCAAACTCTACTCCAACACTCCGCTGTTATCACGTATGATGACCTTTAACGTTTTGATTAATTGTGTTGCTGTATAAAGGGAGCTTTCAGGCAAGAGGTGTTTCCTGCGAGCCAGATGAAGAAAAGCGCTATGGTGAACTTTCGTCTCCGTTTCATAAACGCATAGAAAAACTCGGAAAGATCAGCCCTACAGCTGGCTCTAATTATTGCAGGCATTCAGACCCAGCAGTGTAGCAGGGAAAATAACATCTCTCTCTTTGTGTCTCCTCAGCTGAGAGGGAGCAAGGTGATGTGGTCTCTGCCTCTCTGATGCCAGAATGAGAACTTACACCCGTGGGGCACCGACAGTGTTCTTTATAAGTGCACTGTGGATTCTAGTGTCCCCGGCTCTGGCTAAAGTGGACCCCAGTGGAGGCATTCCGTTTCTTGGAGGCAACTACGAGGGAACTCACCCCATGCTGTACTTTGACCGGACAGAGGTTGAGGAGCTGCAGCGAGCGGCGGTGGGGACACACAAGGCTTTGGCCCGACAGATCCGAGAGGCCGGGGAGGCCATACTGGAGCGACCCGAGGAGTATCTGCCCCCTTGGAGCCCTGCTGAGTTTAGTGCCCGCTGGAATGAAGTCTATGGGAACAACTTAGGCCTGCTCTCTATGTTCTGCCTGCTGTACCCGCACCGCGCAGGTGCACTGGAAGTAGCCAAGGAATACATGGAGCGCATGGCTGTGCAGCCTAACTGGTAAAGTAGTGTTTGCTTTTGCGTCTGATGTTATGCGTTTAATGTGCTGCTTAGCCTTAAAAGAAGCTGTGTTGTTGTAATGAGTAGGGCTAGACAAAACATAGAGATATCGCAAGTGTTAATATTGTGATATGCGTATCGCAACATCATGCAGTTAACATCTGAATTATCGTAATGATGCGCTACATGCAAAAATGTCAAGCTTTAGATTGACGCGTATTGCAAAGCTTTGTTAAGATAGATTTAAGTTGAAAGAGTGCAGAAAACAACTCGTCGTCTCGCCTTGCTGTCTGACACACACTTGAAGCACGCACATCAAACCACATCACGGACAGCTTGTGATCTGCACAGAGGGGAGTTTCAGACCTCACAAACATCGAGTTGGTTCACATCTTCTTAATTATCTCCAGAATAATGCTAAAATACCCATCTCTGCATTTATTCTCGTAAATGCAGTTTCAAATTAATGTAAACAGCTGATGCAGTTAAACCTCACTCACCTGACCTCAAGAGGCACACTATTAAATAACACTGTGTTGG
Source organism: Puntigrus tetrazona (assembly GCF_018831695.1). Taxonomy (NCBI): domain Eukaryota; kingdom Metazoa; phylum Chordata; class Actinopteri; order Cypriniformes; family Cyprinidae; genus Puntigrus; species Puntigrus tetrazona. The sequence goes on from NC_056718.1 coordinate 2,434,310, forward strand.
CATCCTTAGTAGTACGCCTGCCTTCTACATCAGTTTTTACTGATTCGAAACCTGATCAACCTGCTTCAAACCTGTGAGTAGGACCAGGTAGTTGATGTGAGAAATGTGTCTTGTTTTAAGCTAAAACATTTATTAGACCTTTCAAAAGATTCAACAGCAAAGACGAAAAATATTCTGTACTCGCATACTGTTTCCCGTGCTGTGCACAAACACAAATCAAACGCACAAAAGCAGCCTCTTTTCAACGTGAATGATAGATTGTACTCTTTTGCATTCACAATCGAAAGAACAAATGCATACAGAATTATATCAAAATATCCCATAAATGCACTCAGTTATGTTTTAAGGAAACGTAATGAAAACAAAGGTGTATGATCCATGCATTGACAGCAGCTGATGCAGCGTGTTAACAAAAAACAAAAGCAAAGAAAATCCCTCACTGATCTCGACTGAATCACTTTTGTAACCTATGTTTATATTTTATTTACCCATTGTTCAGTGCTGACTACCATAATGGCAGCCTGCATCTGTGTATGCAATATTTTCCAATCCTATAATATTCTTTTAGGGTATAGGCCTTCTATTTTAGTCTACAGTTTAATACAGGTTAAACAAATAAAAAGCAAATAGCAGCGCTTACACGTGTTTCAATATGCATTTAAACAGACTGTATAATGATGAAAAACCACAAACGTGACAGTTATAATTAAAACACACAAATTCCTTCACAGCCTATTCATACAGCGCTCATATGCTACAGCACGTGTCCTATTTTTATTTTTTTAAACTGTAAACAACATAATTCCTAATTTATAGTCAATTTGAATTCAGTAAATAATTAAGACGCTAGGCCTGTCTCAATGGTTTATAATCCCTGAATGATTTTAGTCATGATAAATGTCGATTTTGACTACAACATTAAAAACAACAATACAATTGTTATAGTCAAGGAAATGAAACTTACCGCCATGAAATGTTTACAGTCTACAGGGGATAATGCCAATAAAAAAGAGAAGCATTGGAAAGTATGCATTAGGCATTTGACATCAACATGCATTTATCATTACAATCACCGCCAGAATTCAGCCGTGATGAACTTAAAATTAGATTCTATTATTTTTCCTTAAGTTCTCCTCACAAAACGAAATGTATTTAAAGTGGAAATTATTAGCAACATGCCAACACCAATAAGAGTAAAGCTAGTGTTTTGTGTTAGTTTAAGCACAAACAGAAAAGTAAAACCCAACTTTAACGTGGCAATAATTAAGACCAAACTGAACTTTGTTTGTTAATGGTGCAAATCAGCAATGTTGTTTATTCGGGGTGGATTGTGATTGAGGTGGGGCTTGGGTAGACCATATAACCGGATATCGCGGTAATCGAGAAGACATTTTTGGAATATCTCCTATTCATGGTACATTTCTTTATGCCGTCTAAAAATGTACTCCGTGTGTGGCAGTATCTTTAAGCAAAGCCAAGTGTGCCATTCTCGAACCCAGATGAAGCACAATAAACACCTTTTTATACTGGCCTAGATTATACTTGATTAGATTATTAAACTATCCAACTATAACACACACCATGTTTGATAGTCTGCAAGAGTCAGGTAAGAAATAGTTGCTACATAGGGACCACAATTTCTGTTATATTAAAGCATAAAGCGTTATTATTTCTATTATTAGTATTATGTCAGTTTAACACGTTCCATCTTTCTAATTCCACAGTGATTCTGCTTTTGGAAACATGTGGTTTGAATTAACATGTAGAAAACGTCTCGATGAATCAGGATTTCTGTGTGTAAACATTTGCACACATGTTCTGCACATAGCATGTGTTGTGTGTTCACTGTCACTGCACCTTTAACAGTCTAGAGCTTGATCGTTTAGATAATACTTTTGCAGAAACCTGTTTTTTCAGCCATATTGTTTCCTGTACATTATCTCTACAATGTTGACAAGCCAAATCTGCCTCTGACACTACAACCAAAAGTTGAGTGAAATTTAGACTCGCCTCTTATATGTCTGAACTTGTACCTGATGCTCCTTATGCTCTCATCTTGCCTCTGATATCACTGCTAAAGTTTATGAAGATCAGTATGTTTATATGATTGCCATAAATTAACTTTGGACATTGATCTGGACTTATATGCGTGAAAGTAAAATCATTCTGTCATGATTTACTCACGGTCACATTGTTTCAAGCCTGTAAGAGTTTTTTTCTTTTTCTTTTGTTCAACATAAAAGAGAAAATTTGAAAGAATGTGGGTATAAAAATACTTCAGCAGCTGTTTGGTTGTCCACATTCTATAAAATGTTTATCTGTGTTTTCAGCAGAAAAAATCAATTCCTGCAGCCTTGGAACAACTTGGTGTTGAGTAAACAGAATTTTCATTTCTGGGTGAAATGTCCTTTTAAAGATGTTTTCGAATCCAGGGCTTTTTAGAAGTTTTGAAGCCCTCGTGATAACTTCCTGAAAGCTTAAACAAGTAGCCCATCAAATTTATCAAAGGCTTATTTGCTGTCCAGACAAAATCTGGTTTCCATGTATTGAATAACCAAAACAAAAATTAGCCAAAGTATTTAGGTTGTTCACCGAACTGCGAATCACATTGACCCAGATTCTACTGTCATCATTTAATTCGACGCATTGATTTTTATTCGGAAAGTGTGTGTCCTCTGCCTCTTGCATAACAAAAATTGCAAAATGTCTCTAACTACAGTAAGTTACAGTAAGTTCTTCAGTTGTCCAAACACTTGTGAAAAAGTTATGATTGCATATGTCTTATTTATGCAAGTTAGTTCCTGTTCTTGAATAGGTCTTGAGTCATGGCAGTGAATCATTAATTCGTCCGAATTCTTCGTGAAACACAACAGTCTTTATGTCCCAAAATTCAGATGATCCTGTGGAATGATTCACTTTTGGGCAAAACTCCCACTGGCTACTAAAGCAGCATCACATTCCTTGAACCTGGGTTCTATGCATAAGCCAGACTCTTGTTTGAATATTTGGAGCTATATTAGAGTGTTTTTTTACTTCTCGTATGTGTGCACAGCTCTTAAATATATTTTCAAGTTCTAAATATTCCAAGTGCAAGTTTTTCCGCACCTACTCCAGTGTGTTCAGATGTGGCTCAGAATGTGTGCTGGTGTTTCTGTTTAAGCTGTGTGTGGATGGTTGGGTTAACTGCTGCGGTTCTGCACTCTCATTTACACTGCCGCCAGCGTGTAGTGGCCAACCAGGCACAGCCTAATGCAAACCTCCAACTTCTGGAACTCGTAACATTGTGTGTATTGCTCAGGCTCCAGAGCGTAGGTATAGATTCAGATCTGCAGCATCCACTGCTCTGTAGAACCTGAAATATGAACTTTGAGTTTTAAAGGCAGCTGTTTTGTTTCAGGATGGTGAAAGATGCTCCGTGGGATGAGGTTCCAATAGCTCACTCTCTGGTGGGCTTTGCTACAGCGTATGACTTCCTGTATGAATACCTCAGTAAAGTTCAGCAGGAGCGCTTCCTGCAGGTGATTGGGAATGCTTCACGATACATGTATGAGAAATCTTACCACCGTGGCTGGGGATTCCAGTACCTCCACAACCACCAGCCCACCAACTGTGTCGCTCTTCTGACTGGCAGCCTCGTGGTCATGAACCAAGGTGAGTCTAGAATTCCTTTACGTAGTGAAAGCATCTACATACCTGTATGTGTGAAGCTCCAACAAAGTGCCTTCAGGGCAAGTTACATTATAAGACAGCCATCCAATATTTTTTTTGTGTAGTTAAGAGTAAAGGGGTAGGGTGAGTAAAATGAACCACAAATTTAAGAAAGATAGTGCTTAATTTATCTTGACTCAAGCATATGTAGAGTTGGAAGGAGAGTGAAAAAAGTCTGTTTTGTAGTTTTAAGTGAATTTATGATGTTGCTGGTATCTTAATTAAAATAGCATTATTGCATGTTCATTTAAGTCAGTGTTTTTTTTAGGTTTAGGTGACATGTTGAACAACAGGACACAAACCTATTCAAAAGTACGAATTTGGACTTAAATCAGTGTTATTATTTACATCAAACAAATTCAAGATAATTTTATTGTAGTGTAATTGTTTAACCCTGCCAAAGGATAACATGTTGGACGCTGAAGTTTCGTGTGTACACAGCCTTTTTTTTTTTTAAACAAATACACTTATTTTATTATTTTTTTTTATCAGTAATATTATTAAAGTAGCTTATGTTCCCCTATTTTCCTCAAACTTCTGTCTGCTTGACTGGGTAAGGACTGTTTCAAGTAAAAATAATAAATCTTATAGCAGTAGTATGATAACTTCTGCTCAAGTCTTGTTAAAAAACTGGTCTAGTTAATGTAGATGTAAGTTTTTTAAGTTAATTATCTTTATGAAAAATTGTATTGTCTCTCTTAGCTGAAGCATTACACTTGCATTCCTACAGCCACTAAAATTGAGTGTTGTGATTATTTTTACCTATGACTGGTACACTTTACAATATCTCTGCCTCCGTGAACAGTGTTTGTGACATGCTGTTCAAAGTAAAGCTCTTACTTCTGTTGAGAAATGCATCACAAAAACATTTAAAATGTGGTGTCATGACTTTTTTTAATCTATGAAAAACAGGACAAGTAAAACAATTTTAGGCCTGCAGCAATTACACATTTATTTATTTATAAAAATGTATTTTAATACGAAGCAGAACTGAAATTCTCAGTTTCACAATTTTTGCATCTGTTACTCCCATGTGAACTGACATATGGTTTTTTTTGGAGGAAGTTCAGTGTTCTGCCCCCAATCTCACACAAACACATGCGTTATGAAGATGAAGGATCTGCCCCCTCGCTCAGCATTCCAGCCTGGAATTTAGGGCTGCTCAGGGTCATTCAGCAGAGCTGAACTTAAGCCTCCGTAATTATTTCTCCAGTGAAGCAGTTCTCCACATGACTCCAGTATTTCAGAACAGATATTTTCCTCTCTCTCTCTCTTTTGCTCTTTTGTATTTCTCTCTGTCTATATTCCTCCCCTGCAGCTATTCATAACATAATCTGTAGTTTTTGGCTCTGAAAGTATGTCCTGCCGTTCTTTTTCCTTTTTGAATTGGCTTCTCTCATATCTGTCCAAATATCTGGAGGTACTTTGTACCCCACTCTTCGCATCCCCAGCTCAGTTTCATAGCAGAATATTCTGTATAAAAAAAACAGCATTGATACACAGTAAATGATGTGGGTTTGTGAAGATTGGCCCCCAAGGAACACCCCCCAAAAGTGTTGGGACACCCAAAAAACTTTCACTCACCCTCCTGTCATTCCAAACCCATAAGACCACATTCCATTTGCTAAAACTCCATGCAACCTTGATTCAGCAAAAAGTAAAAATAGACATCTTAAAAAAAGGATGCATTACTTTAACGATTTGATGCATTAAAATGTGGTTTGCATGGATTCTCAATGGATGGGCGATAAGAGCATGAGAATATTTAAAATTTCTTCATTTGTGTTCTGAAGATAAACAGAAGTCTAATGGGTGTGGACTGGAAAGAGATTGAGTAAATGATTACAGAATTTTCATTTTTGGGCGAAATAACCCTTTAAGCTTAACCTTGTGCACACAAAGCTTCTAGGCCATGATAGCTACCACTATAAAGCACCTCTCTACCTCAGCACAGCGTCTGTATTCCACCACCATCTATCATTATAATTGTCTGAAGTCGTTCCGTAATATCAGCACTTTTTTAAGTATGCTAAAATGTATCGCTTTTACGCAAGGACAGGAAACAGCAATTAGCAGTGCAAAGCAGTTTTTATTCAGCCCTGTAACACAGGTTGGAATTAATGCTATCAAATGATTAATCACATCAAAAATAAAAGTTTTTATTTACATAATATGCATGTATATTTATGATGCATATATAAATGCATATACATATATATTTTTAAGATGCGTTATATCTGTGCATTTACACACACACATGCATGCAATTTTTCCAAAATATATATGCTATATGTCTGTGTAATTATATATAGATTTTTTTATTTTAAAGTGTATATATAGATACTTTTATTTTGGATGCAATTAATCATTTGATTACTTTAAAAAAGAAATAGTCGAAATAGAGAAATTCTGTCCCAGACCCAGACATCAAGTCGAGTGCGTTGAGTTACATGGTACAGCTGTGTACTTTGGTTGTATACAGCATATTTATTCAATTGCGTACACAGTACACAAACTGCAAAAATAGCATTGGTGAGGTGGTACGACTCTCCAAACATAGCGTTCTTAACCGTGCCTTCATTGAGCTCAAAATTGCATAACTAATATTGAAACATACTATGTACTTTTTGTGAAATGTACCAGAAAAAGACTGCAGTAGAAGAAAAAACTAGTGTCATTCATGGAAATATTAAAAAAAAGATATAACGTAAAAAGCAATGAAAATAAGGAAAATATTTAGTTGGAAAATCAAGGGTTTTGTGGAATGAGGGGTGTTTTCTAGTGTGCAGCCAGATAGTACATCATTTGTGCTTTAATAACTTGAACTTGAGAGCTGGATTTCTGCCCTCTGAATCCACAGAGCAGGGTGAAATCATGTTTGTGTAAATGTTGTTGTTCACAAAGGGTAATTCCTCTATCTGTGTGTGTGTGTGTGTGTGTGTGTGTGTGTGTGTGTGTGTGTGTCTGTGTAAAGAAGAATTCAGATAGCCGTTTGCGGGTGGACCGGGTTCCAGCAAATTTGCGGTGTGACAGGATTACTCAATAAACTGATGAGCTGTGGTCTAAATATTTATGCGGTTCTTCTCATACTCACCAAAGCATACAGGCAGAAAAGATCGGAGTGCATTTGTAACATTTTCCTGAAATTAATTCTTGCTGTTCATGTCAAAGGTTGTGTTATAGTAAGACTTCGGCTCAAATTAGTACAGGAATTCACAAAGGTTTACTGAGGTCTTAGTCTCTGTGTGTCTTCTGATTCCCGGGGTCATAATTACAACTTGCACAATTCATCCATCAAACGTAACTCGATGAGGTTAAAGTGATGTGGTTTCTGTATGATCTCTCTAAGCTGAAATGAGCTAGATGTAACGGAACTGCTTTTTGCTGATGCAGTACATGCGCATGAGAAAAGTGCTTATTGCAGGAAGCAGCTAATCTGAAACATTTTGTAAAAATTTGAGTGCTCCTTAGTCTTTACACCATTTACGTAATTAAACCGTTTAGCTATATTATGTCGATTGTATGGATAAACTAAGATTTTAAGGACATTTTTAGATTTTAGAGTCCCATGCATGTAAATGTACAAACTGTGATACTGAAGATCAAGAAAAATATTTAATGTGCTGTATATTCAAAGTTGAAAAGAAAATCTGCGTTTTTTTTCCCCACTTTTGCTCTTGGTTTCTAGCTGTTCAATTCGGTAGTTTGTTGCTTCTGATTAGTTTCATCTGTATCCTGTAAGTGTTTTCTATGTTTCTTTAAATACACTACCTCAAGCAAAAAGATCCATTAATTGCCATGGCACTCAGAAGGTCAAGCAATGTATTATGGTTTCCACAAAACCCCAGCAACACAACTCTTTTTACTGTAATAATTATAAGAAATTGTTTTGTGAGCAGAATGATAAAGGGTGTTTCTGAAGGATTGTGTGACACATACCAATGAGTTAATTACATTTGAAAATAATTATTTTAAATTGTAAAAAATATTTCTGCTGTGTTTATGCATTATTGGAGAACATAAGTGTTAGAGAATATAATGAAGAATTTAAATAGTAGTTTTTTTGTTTATTTATTTTTTGCTACATTGAATTAAATATGTTAACAGGGGCCTGTTTCATAAAACAAGTTCACTAAATAAGCCAGGTTTATTTTAGTTAGTCTGACTTGTCAGTTGATTTGGTTTAAAATTAGCCAGAGTAACTGAAATAAACTTGGCTTATTCGCTAAACTTGTTTTATGGAACAGGCCTTTCTTTCCCTTGTTTGATTGTGTCGTTATGTTCAGTTGTGTCTCAATTGATTTAAAATTGACCTCCCCTATATTGATTCTATTCACACTACAATTGTTAACTCTACACCGTGACAAAAGTAGTGCTGTAATCATAATTAATCACTTCCAAAATAGCTTTTTGTTTACATAGTATATGTGTGTACTGTGTATATTTATTATAAATACAAACACATGCATGTATATATTTAAGAAAAGTGTAATTTATGTATTTATATGTAATAGAAAATATAAGAATGTAAATGTATAAACGTACATTTTTCATATATACTGTATGTGTGTATTTATGTATACAAAATAAATATATACAGTAGACATACATATATAATGTAAACATAAATATTATTTTGAATTATGATATGATTTAATTGTGAATAATTATTCGACAGCACTAGGCCAAAGTGCACCAATATTTATGAAAACTGCCTTTTGATCCCCCCGTTCTGCCACTTTCACTATTTTGCTCTGTTTTACAGGATACCTCCAGGAAGCTTACCTCTGGACAAAACAGGCTCTTGCCATCATGGAAAAGTCCATGGTGCTTCTCCAAGATGTGGCTGATGGGTCTCTGTACGAGGGTGTGGCGTATGGGACTTACACCACTCGTTCTCTCTTTCAGTACATGTTTTTGGTACAGAGACACTTTGACATTGGCCACTTCAATCACCCCTGGCTGCACAAACATTTCGCATTTCTCTACAGGACAGTGTTGCCTGGTAAGACCTTGCTTTCATTCATTCTTTGACTATTAGAAGCACATCATTTAGAGGTCTCATATTGCAAATGTCTTAGCATTTCATTTCTTCATCTGAGGTCCAATTAAAAGGGTTTTTTGTGTGTGCAAAAAGGTCATAATTTCCAGCCTCAGTCTGATCTTTTGATCTATTTGGGACCTCAACAACCTCAAACTTTTGTAACATCTACAGTATGTAAAAAGTTTTTCGTTGATCCAATAAAAAAAATGTAGGGTGATGATTCACATCTATATTTTATAACTTGAACCATTGAAAAATAATTAACAACTTGAAGTTGTTGTTTTTTTTTTTTATTGGGTGCATTTGCCAAAACCAACTATGGTCACAAGTTCTTTTCATTACCTGATTTCAACAGAACTTGCGCTCTTAATGATGGTTTTGGGAAACCAGGTTTATTTTCTTGGTCTTTTTTTTATTCCATTTAAACTTTACCCTTTTGGTGACTAGTGCTACACTTGGTCATTGACCATGAAGTGTTGTTGTTTTTTGTCTTGCTGCAAAAAAAAAAAACCTAGGAGAGAAGGTGGTCAAGTGAACCATCACATAGTGGCTTGATTCACTGATTGCTTTACTCTTTACTACAGCACCTCATTGTCTGCGGACTGTGTTTTTACCCATGTGAAAACATTTATTTTAAGAACAAGAAAAAGATGGCAGACATAAACATGAAGAATCGGCCTATAAATTTCAATAATGACAATCAACAAAATATTCAGATAAACAGATCTGAGAATATCACAAAACAAGCTACTAAGAAGTCACAGCATGAATGGCAAAAAATAGTAAGAATAAAATAAAATACTAAAAAAATTCAAGTGCATAATATATTCATGTTGCAATGCATTTTGGCGGCCATGTGGATGAGTTTTGATTGGTGCTCCCAAAAGTCACTTTTTTGCGTGAAGCTTTTTTTTTTTGTCATTCATTAAATTATCAGACTGAAACATTATTTTTGTCAACAATATACAGTTCAATTTCCAGTCCCTTGTTTACACGGTGTATGATATTAGTGTCATTCCATTACATGACAACTAAATAGCAGCCAAAACCAACTGACCATGTTGTTTATGGATTTCTTTTGCCATAACAACTGAATTTTGCAAAGACAGAGTTAGAACAGTTGAAAAAAAAACAATATAATATGAGTCAAGAGGGTGATGCTGTTTGTGCAGTTCTTTAATCCTCTTCTGCTGACATTTCAGTGATTTTCATCCGAGGCTGTTGACTTCAATTGTTGAGTTGCAGTACTAGTAATTTGTAATATTATTTCTTAAATAAGAATTTTAGTTTTGATTTAAATATTTATCTTTTTAGATCAAAGCTAAAAATTAAATCAATGGACCTTCTTCGACATGACAAATATACTTTGTGCAAGGTTTAATCAAATGTATAAAAATATAATAATTAGCTCAAATTCTAATATATATATATTATAATATATATATATATATATATATATATATATATATATATATATATATATATATATATATATATATATATATATATATATATATATATAACCATTAACCCATTTTTTTGTTTGTTGAATAAAAAAATTGTGTTTAGTGCAAGTTATTTATTTTTCATGGCTCAAGTTATAAAATATAGATTTTAATCATTACCCTATTTTTTGAATTGGATGGATGGGCATATTTTTGCAGTGCATTTTTGAAAATGAGTAACAGTGTTTGCTTTGTGGGCTGCAGTTTTTCTGTTGGGTCCAGTCTACTTTGTGCGAAGTCTGCATTACAGTTTGACAGGTTGAAAATTTTGTTACAATAAATGCATCTTCAGTTGTGTTAAATAAAGTGTTTTCTACACGTAATAATAGAACAGCAATAAACTCCTTTAACAGATCAGTTGCCTGGTCTCACCTTAAAACCTGGCCAGCACTAAACCAGAGTTCAGACTGTGAATTGTAACTGCAACAATAGCTCTCTGTGCACATCAAAAGAACTAAGAGCCGTCAAGCTGTTTGTGTGTGTCCACAGACAAGTCAGGTTTGGACAGTTTGCAAACTCTTGCCAAAAGCCATTTTATTGTGGCGGAAACCAAAACCTTAAGCAAAAAACCAAGAGACGGAGACGGTCGGCAGTCCCAATACACTCAGTCTCTCGGCCTATCTCGGCCTATCCTGGGAATGCACACAGATGCAGTACTGTTAGGACTATATGGCCTCTTCTTAGCCGTTTTTGTATTTCTATCAGCGTAGCTAGCAAGTGTTTTGGTTCCCTGTGGAAACTAAAACAAACTGGTAACCCTCATTAGTTAAATGCTATCCTCCAAAGACAGTACTTACTGCTGTCGTTTTTTTACACAAAAGTGATTCATTCTGGCTAAATATTTTCTAGTGGTTGCTAGGTTTAATATCCCTTTTCACAGTATACTGCTGTTCTTCCTTTTAATCTTCACCTACACTCGTTAATTAAAAAGTGTTTGCTTCTACAGAAGTCAAACAAGCTTTTAGTCACTGACTGAAAATAAACACTTATTGTGCAGTTTGTAGGAAACAAAAAGAACAAATTCTTTTTAGTTGACCTAATCTTTCACACTCATTGTTTTGAATGTCTTCTTTTTTTTTTCTCTCTTGCAGGTTTTCAGAGAACGGTTGCAATCGCAGATTCCAACTATAACTGGTTCTATGGGCCAGAGAGTCAGTTGGTGTTTTTGGATCGGTATGTCATGAGAAATGGCAGCGGGAACTGGCTGGCTGAGATCATCAGACAGAATCGGGTTCTGGAGGGCCCGGGACAGGCCGGCAAGGGTCAGCGCTGGTGCACGCTGCACACAGAGTTCCTCTGGTGAGACACTTATTGTGTACATGTTTTTACATTGTACTTATATTCATAAAAATACCTATTTGTAATTCATTTCTGTAATTACATTACATACGCTTACACCTTAACCCACCATTAAACTAACTCCTACCACCAAACCTGTCCCTTGACTGAAGAGTGACTTCTTTGCAGCAATTATGAAGCGTATCTCAGAATCCACAATAGAGAATAAAATAGCCTGCAAAAATATTTTCCTAATATGAACGCAACATTTGCTTTTTTGTAATTTTTTGTCATTATTGTGACTACGCAGTAAATCCTCCAGTGTTTATATATCAATCGCTTTTATTTATATAGCGCTCTTGAAATACAGATTGTATCAAATAGGAGTGATAGTAATGTATAATGAAGAGATTAACACTTAATTTTTTATTAAATGCAGAGACGTCTGTAATCAACAACGATAATCCCTAGAAATTACGCGTCAAAGATAATCCACACTCAGATTGTTAAAAAAGTAACACTGAAGCAGTGTTAAAGTTAATGAGAAAATTCATTTAGTGATTTAGTGATGATTGAACATTAATGAAGAACACCTGCTGTTAACAAACTGATCCATTGAAACGGAGAACAGGAAAAAAAAGATAGAAGAAATACAACGGGCTACATCTGATTTCAGGAACAGCCTTCGATGAATTCAACTGAAGATAAAAAACATTAAATCTCACAAGATCTCAGCAGGGCACGTTTAAACAACTACACAAATAGCCTCAGCAGCTTCACAGCTTTAGATGTTGATGTTTTAGTTTTGTTTGAATTACCATTATCAAGGTCAGTGTTTGCTTTAGTTGGGCTCTTGACCCTTAGGTCTCTTTCTGTATTACTGCATGTTCTGTTGTAAAGCAGAGAGAGATTAGTGCTGGACAGTGAATAAATGTTAGCTGTTTTTATATGATGAGATAATCATCATGAGCTGGCCTGGTTATGTCTAAAATAACTTTTCTTCTGTTTGTTTTGTATAATAAGCAAAAGTCAGTAACTGACTTTAAACATTTATAAATATAAGTATTTGAACTCCAGTATTATTAAGATACACACAGACATCAAGAAGCAGAATATGAATCTCAACAATGATGGCAATCAATGCAATGCATGCTGTGTAAGACCATATTAAGAACTGCAGTATTAAAAGTTATTGTCACCATGACATTGAGGATCACATGAGAAATGTTTAAAATGTTTGTTTTTTTCCTCTCAGTATTGACATGTTATGATATTAGCTTTTTTTTTCTTCTTAAAATTATTAAAATAATCAAATGTATCTAAAAAAATAAACAGAAATATTAAAAGTTACCCGTTTTAAAACAAGAATGCTCACTCATCATAAGCATAAACCGAAAGCATAAACTTCTAGATTTGACTCATTATTGCACAAATATTTGTTGTGAAATATTATTTGCAATCAGTCTGAAACAAATGTCTTTGAACTTTAGTAAAAGGCTCAAGAGCTCAACTAAAGCAAACACTGACCACAGTTGTGGTGGCAATGTTTTTTTTGTTTTGTTTTTTTTATTCAGTTGATTTCATCCAAGGCTGTGTCTGAAGTCAGCTGCAGTTCTTCTAGTTTTTCTCTTCTCTTTTTTTTTTCCTCAATGGTTCAGTTTGTTTACAGCAGGTGTTCAATCATCACTCAATTACTAAACTAATCATCTCATTACATTACAGTCTTACTTTTTAACACTCTGGGTGTGGATTATATAAACACTGGAAGTTAATTTAACACTGGAGGGTTTACAGTATATGTTGGAACATATACTGTAATGGACAACAGAAGAGCAAAAGAGCAATGATCTATTAATGCTGTGTCTTAGTTTAATGAAGTATACATAGTTTTTTATTATATTAGAAAGAAAACAAGTAGATGGAATTAGAAAAAGGACAGAGAGAAATTGTATTACAGGGTCTTTTTATAAATAAAAAGAAAAGTCAATAGAATAGAGAACCTCTTCGAGAGTTAAGCTGTTTACAAATAAATAAACAAGTACATAAAATAAAAATAGAAAATAGATAAACTGATGCATACATATGTATGCATATGTGTTTATGAGTATGCAAATGAACCTGTTATTTTACTTTTTATTTAGAGATCATTTAAATATTCAGTACTTGTTTGGGACTAAAATTAGATGACACGCATGTGCCCCTTGATGTGAAAAGGCCAAACCAAAAGCAAACAAGTTTGTTTGGTTTTTGTATTGTGGCTTAACTTACTTTTCTATGTGCTTCTCCCACTGTATAGGTATGATGCCAGCCTGCAGCCCACCCCACCTCCTGATTATGGTGCATCACACCTCCATTATTTCGAAGACTGGGGAGTGGTGACCTACGGAAGCGCCCTGCCTGCTGGGAGAAACCACACATTTCTGTCCTTCAAGTCGGGCAAGCTCGGGGGACGTGCCATTTTCGACATGGTTCACCAAAACAAATACAAAGACTGGATCAAAGGGTGGCGGAACTTTAATGCAGGCCATGAGCATCCGGACCAGAATTCCTTTACCTTTGCTCCGAACGGAGTCCCGTTTATCACAGAGGCATTGTACGGTCCCAAATACACCTCTCTCAACAATGCCATCATGTTCGGGCCCGCCGTGTCGGAGAGCTGCTTTGCACCATGGGAAGGCCAAGTTACTGAGGCTTGTAACTCTAAATGGCTTAAGTACAAGCACGGTCAAGCGGCAGACTGCCAGGGGCAGGTGGAGGCAGCTCTGGAGCGGCAGGGCATGGTGTTTATTCGCGGGGAAGGTCGCGGCGCTTACAGCCCTGAGCTGAAGATCAAGAGTTTTCAAAGGAACTTACTGTTGCTTCATCCTCAGCTGCTGCTGATGGTTGACAGCATACAGCTGCATTTAGGCAGTGTGACACACAGCATGAGTGCCTTCTTCCACAACACAGACATGCCCTTTCAGGAAACCCAAGTCGATGGAGTTCATGGTGCTCTCATCAGACACCGAAACGAAACCTCCAAGATGTTCTGGTTGGACGATACGGGTAGCAGTGAAAAGGCAACAGTGGGATATAGGAGCTACCCCCGTGGATACCCCTATAATGGTTCAAATTACGTAAACGTGACTATGTCACTGAGGTACCCCAGCAGCAGAGTGGCCTACATCTTCTTCGGATCTGGAGTGGATGTTCAGAGTTTCAGCGTGCACGGAGACTCAGAAACACTGGACATCTATCTGGCCACCGGAGATCACACCTACACCATCTGTCTCTACACAGATGCGCTTCCCACCAAGCCTATGGCCATGGTGTTGATGGACCAAAAGAAAGTAGTGTTTGAAAGGACAGCAGGGACAAATGAGCAGCCGTTGGAGGAGGTCGAGGAATACGTTAATGTTGTGGAGGACAATCTGCAGCATGTCAAACCAGTCTTCCAGCAGCTGGAGAGGCATATCCTTTCGCGGGTGCTTAACACGGACCGTTTCCACAAAACTGCGGAGCGCCTCCTGAAGTCCTCCGACAAGAGGAAGGCCCCAGGGACTGTGGAGAAGATGTTTTCCCTTTCTAAGAAGCAAGGGAAGGGGAAGGGAGGAAAGAAGGCCAGCCTTTCTGACAGCCTCCAAGACATCTTCGCTCAAATCGAGGCCAGGGAGAAGAAGGAGAGGCAGAGGACGATTAAGCGCGTCTATGAGGAGGCTCCCGAGGAGGCAGACGGAGACTCGAGGGCGTTCATCGACTACAACGATCTACGAAAGGGCAGGAAAGTGGGATTTGTCAAGGGCCGGAAATTCAAAGAAGTACGTGTGGGGGCTACGGCAGAGAGCGACGATATGTTTAATGCCACCTCGTACATTCGCCTCTTCCTAGTTTTAAATATAGCCACTTTCTTCGCCCTGCTGGCAGTGCTGTTAACACGCTTCCAGCGGGCGCAGAGTTTGCACACGCAGCGCTGCCTTTACTGCGTCCTCCTCATAGACAGCTTCATCCTGCTCTGTCTCTATTCCTCCTGCTCTCAGGCACAGTGCTGACAAACATCATCACTGCGAGACATTCAGAATGGCTCAATATTCCAGCTCTTCAAACATGTTTTGACACCATTACTATGGCATGCAGCAGCAGTCTCTCCAAGTGATGGCATGTGGCTCTTTCTCACAGGCACGGTCTCGGTCTTATCTTTACTGTGAGACACGTGGAAGTGTCTTCATTCAGCACAACTCTGAGTCAGTGCTAGCAAGCAGAAAAATTGATTCCGTAAAGGAATTAATAGATGTTGTGAAGATAGCCAGCCTATCTCAGATCAGAAGCTTTTGTGAAGCTTTGAAATAGTTTACATGAAATTTGTCTTGAAGACAACCTCTTAAAGATAAAAGTGCTTACTTCACAGAGATGCCATATTAGAACCATTTTTGATTCCACAAATTCAGATTTGAATCTGAAGAACCGCCTATCACCGCAAACAACCTTTTGTGAAACAGAGGTTTCCTCAGATGTTGAAGGTTCTTCTACGGCATTGTGAAGCACCTTTGTCTTTAAGAATGAGCCCTGCATGTGACAAGAGGGGGGAAAATTAAGAATTCACTTCCATATCTTAAGTTAAAGCATTGGCAGTAATTTATTCCCTCGTTTGAGATAAGTTATGCCCACAGTTTAACTGACATGAGGGAACAAATTAATAAACCATGGCAACAAAATAAATTGTGCGAATCATGACTAAAGTATCTATTTTTTCACCCCTCTGCAATAGTCATGTTTGGGGCTCAGTATTAAAGAGGGGCTCTCCAAGGCCTCCCACTATTATCTGGATTCACTGCAAGCAAAGCACATTTGGTAACAACATGGGCAATCTTTCATCATAAAATGTGTAAAATGTATATATATGTTGAAGCAAAGTATATTTTTTGGATGTTGTTTTGTACTCTTCTATTAAAAGGCAACAGATATTTGTATTTTGGTGACTTCTTTGTGTACATTTATAAAATATACATTCAAGTAAAGGAATATTAAAAACATAATTTCCATATCCACTAGTAGATGCAATTTGGAAACAACGGACACCTCTGTAGTGAATATGTTCAGCTTTAAAAATATTTTGATAGCCTTAGTGTTGGTTTGTGTCTTAATATTTTTGCCTCAATAAATTAGATTTAAAAAAAACAAATTTAGGACACTATTTGGAAAAAATCGTCTTGCAGGAAAAAAAGTTAATCATTTTTACAAGGAAACTGGAAGGTGTTTTATTTCTAAGCTGTTTATTGTATATTTGGCAGTACAGCCATTTTTTGTACCTTTTACTAAGCTTAAAAACACATATTTTAAAAGTCCTTTATGTTTGATTACAGTCATTTACATTATATTAATTATGTTTACAAATTCTCTGTATTCTGAAGCCCTTCTTTTGATGATGTCAAAAACAAGTGTTATGCAGTGCAAAGTGGATTATTATTTTATATCATGAAGTAAAAACACGTTATTACCATTTTGGTATCATTTGATGAGGTTCTGTCTTTACTGGGATTGCTGTTTTCTTTCATGCGTAACATTATAAACTTTCAAAACATGCAGAAATAGTTTTAAGGAAGTGCTTTAAGCTAGCAACGTGAAATAATAAATTGAATGCAAATAAATGTTCAGTAGTATTCAGAAGAGTTTCGGTGACACCTAGCGGTACTGCAGGGGTTTTGCTAAATATTGTGTGATATCAAATTTCTTGAACATTTAAACCATTTGAAAAATATAGAAATAGGCCTATGCAGTGCATCAATAAAAATTACTTAAATGCTTTTGCAATTTTAGAATCATAGCAAAGTAAAAAAAAACATGAATTTGGATGAAGAACTGTTCGAGATTGAATAAAATGGTGACAGGAGTTTCCTGGTTTGTAAACGTATTTATTATTTTGCATATGGACACTGGTAAATTGCTTTTTTAGTTAGGCATAACATTTCAAGCAATAGTAGCCTATAGTTGTAAACATAATAATATTATTTACTATTGTATGCACAATTGTTTTATTTACAATAATTATGCCATATTTATTTATATATGCTGTATTATTTAAAAAAGTCAAAAACAAAGACGACAATCTTATTAAATAAGTACAAGAGAGCTTTTTTTAAATGCAGCATTTAACCGTGCGTGCGTACTACAACTAGTTTGTCCCTTGTGCGTTTCCGTCTGACGTTTACAGAAAAGTGACGTGTCTTTTCTGTCAGGGTAGACAGGCAGCGCTGCAGAAGTTTCAACGTGAGGTTATTTAAAACTGAACAAATACTGATTAAATGTCCGAGTAAAACGAGAACACTAGTTGTGTAATTAAGTGAAATCATGGCGGCAGACTGGGAGGAAATCAGGCGTCTGGCTGCGGACTTTCAGAGAGCTCAGTTCGCAGACACTGTTCAAAGGTAAAACCCATGTTGCTATTATTGCTGCCGCGCTTCATCCCGCCCCCTGCTTTCTTATGTCTTGAAGCGGTATATTCTTAACAAGAACGTGCAAATTGACAAGAAGCTTAATCCACAACATGTGGGGAAAACTCACGACTCCGTTTCATGCGACATTGGTCGTGCATCAAAACGTCATCGTCATCGGTATTTACAAACATCGTTAGGGTAAAACGCGTTAGAACTGATAATTGTATCCCTTACCAAGCACTTTTTGTTGTAAAATCTTGTTTTGGCCGTGTCGTTATGCACATTGGTGTTCTTTGGACGTGCTGACAGTGTCTCAAGCACGTTATAAGTTACAGTACACTATGGAAGTCGTTTACGAGCATTACGAGTGCCATCTTGTGCAGATGTACCTATTTTTATGATCAAAAAGTAACATGTAATCCTGACAGTCTATATCATTTAACATTTGAAAAAATAAAGTTTTTATTGATGTATGCTTTGTTGTGATAAGACAATATTTGGCCGAGATATAGCTATTTAAAAATCTCATTTAAAGTTGTCCAAAATAAGTTCTTAGCTATTTATTTTTACTAATCAGTATTTTTGATGTATTTACACAAGGACATTTACTAAATTTGGGTTTGTGCTAAACGTAATAAAGTCTGGAAGGAGACATTTTTAGAATGTTACTAAATATTAATATCAATCATAGCAGATGCAAAAGAAGATGCAAAATTGTGATTATGCTTTGATGTCTTACAAATTGAAATCTCAAATATACATTATTGGGGGCTGATGATATGGTTAATGTAGTTTTATTACAAGAAATTTCCTATTGCTTTGAAAACAGTAGCACTATTGATTTGTGTGAAAGTAGCTGTCATGTATGATTTGACACCAGATTGTGTTTTGTGTGTTGAACTCAGGTTGTCTGAGAGAAATTGCATTGAGATCGTGGCCAAGCTGTTGGAGGATAAGAAGTTAAATGTGGTTTACACTCTGGATGGGAAAGAGTATGTGACTCCTGCTCAGATCAGCCGGGAAATACGCGATGAACTGTATATGCACAGAGGTTAGTGGAATACTTGAATTATTTCACTTTAATAAGTGTACTGTTTGTCTCTTTGAATGACAGAGTCTACTAAATGCCTACTTGAATCTAACGTTTTTGCTTTATATTTTAAGGGAGGATTAATGTTGTGGAACTTCAAAAGGTTGGTTTAATATATAACATTAACAAACATCTAATAGTTTTTATATACGCATCTTATGAAGGAAGACAGATGAGAATAGATTTTTTACAAAATACAATTTTGCTGTAAAATTGTACTCCTTTGAATATATTAGATGAATTTGTTTCTTTCTTTAATCGGATTTGGAGAAATCTCCAGTACTTGTTCACCTCTGCAGTAAATGGGTGCCGTCAGAATGGGAGTACAAACAGCTGATAAAAACATTACAATAATCCACAAATCTGTCATTCTTATTATTATGCTTTCTTCAGAGAAAAGCTTTTTTGTACTCGCATATTAAAATCCATGAAACCATGAACATTGTTTAGTTCAGTTTTTGATTGCAATAAGTGCTTGATTGATTTCTCAAACATTTTCACTGAAAACAATCAATATTTTAAATATTAAGACTGTTCTTTTATCCTGTGGCAACAATTTGAAGTTTTAAGACATCTGATAAGTTTAATTATTTCAAACACACATCTTTTGGTTTCACACCTGATGCCTTGAAGTGGTTTGGATTACGTGTGGATTCTTGTGATGTTTTTATCAGCTGTTTGGACTCTTATTCTGACGGCCCCCTATGTAATGCGAAATCTTTTTAAAGTCAGAGTAAAGTCAATATTTCATATATATCGATATGTTTGTCACCACTGTGACATAAAAATGTCTTATTAACCACCCAGCCACATTTGAATGCTAATAAAAAGCGATGTAAATAAACTAAGGTATCAAAAATAAAAAAAGCCATTCTCTCTGCTGTCAAACACTGTGGCCGTGTCACTTGCGGTGCTGAAACCACTCCCACTCACCGCAAAGCAGCCCCCTCTCTCAACTGTCTTCGTCATCAGCTTGATTTAAACAAGGAGACTAAGCTCAGTTGTTTTGTAAATTATAGCAACCATGTAACGACATAACCATGTAAAAGACATAACTAGATAAGCTGTAGCAATGACAGTAACTCATGATTGAACTGACAAACCACTGATGCTTATGCGCTCTAGTTATTGTGTGTGTGTGTGTGTGTGTGTGTGTGTGTGTGTGTGTGTGTGTGTGTGTGTGTGTGTGTGTGTGTGTGTGTGTGTTCAGCTTGAATCAGCATTTGGGGTGAACTATTCCTTTAATTACTCTTTAATGTTTTTTAACAGATCATCAATGTTGATTTGGTGCATGTGGAGAGCAGAGCAAATGAAATCTCCAAATCAGACAAAGGCACCCAACTCATTCTGGGTCAACTGATTGACAAGTGAGTGAGAAACTAATGCATAACAGTGGGAAAACTATTGAAAATGCTCTATCAATATGTTCGTAAACTTGGTGGCTTACACAGTTATAAATTTCTTCTTTATTGCTTGTTCTCCTGTAAAGAACATACTTGGATCGGCTTGCTGAGGAGGTGAATGATAAACTCCAGGAGGCTGGACAGGTGAACATCGCAGAGCTTTGCAAAATGTATGATCTACCTGGAGATTTTCTAACTGAGGTTAGTCTGATCTGTGCGAAGTATTGTGGTTTTTTTTTTTTGTGAGAATGCAATCTTTCAGCGGTTTGTGGAAACCTGCTTGCGGTAGCTAGTAGCTAATGTAGTCCATTTGGACAATTGATTTGCTCATAAAATTTAAACCATAACATTTATTTGTTTTACATTTAAAATACTGGAATACTAGAATGTTATATGAACAGCACACAGTTAATAATGAAATGGTCTGTTGACTGCCTTCTCAGACAGTTTAACATGTTCGCTCTGCTAGGAGCTGAATTCGAGGCTGGGCAGAGTGATCCATGGTCAGATTGATCAGTACAATAGAGGAGTGATCTTCACACAAGCTTTTCTCTCCAGACACAAAGCTTGCATATGCGGTCTGTTCAGTGCCATCACAAGGTAAGCAAATCCACCCTCTGCATCATGGGACAGATCATGGAAAATATACAATAAGAGGTGTACTGTAGTTTACTGTTAGTAATTAATTTAAAATAATGTTCTATTATCAGCCTGTTAAATAAAATTTTCAAAAATGAAAATTACACTCTCAAAACCCATAAGAATTGTATTATTTTATTCTGTACCATTTTAAGTCATTGTTGTCCCTTATTTTTGCTAAATGTTTAATTGGTTCATAAAGTGATCATGAAAAGTATCAATATTATTAACATATTTAATTTAAGCATTTCACATGTACCGCTGCCCAACATGCATGTAATGTGGAGCTCAAACCAAAGAGAGAATTTTAGGTAAACTAACCATATAATTGTGGACTAAGTGCACATTAAATGTCCTTTATGTGCACATAAAAATCTCCCAAGCATCTCTGATTTCTCATATTTGTCAATGGAATGAATACATTGTTGTAGTTTTTTTTTTTTTCCTCTGTAGTTTTTTAACAGTTTAGATTTCCATCCCTAGGCCTACACAGATCAACAACTTGCTAAATGTTCATGGTTTTCAGGAGAATCTGTTGTACTGTGAGTATTGCAGTTTGGCTACTTAATCAGTCGTTTCTTATTTGAGCGTTCTGCATACAGACTGCTTGTTTGTCGTTTCTTGTTTATCAGCGGTGCTTGATGAACTGGTTAACAGTGGCCGCTTGAAGGGCACCGTGGTCGGAGGCAGGCAGGATAAAGCCATTTACATTCCTGACATTTACTCCAAAGCCCAGAGCTCTTGGGTTGAGTCCTTCCTGAAACAGAATGGATATTTAGGTGTGTTTGTTTTAATTGACAGTATGTAGCTTAATGCATTCAAAATGTTTAGTCTCCCTTCTTTGGAAATTAGGGACCCAGAAAAACTGATGATTCCCGATGTATTGTAGTCACAGCACTGGATTTACATTTGAATTACATTTAGTCATTTAGCAGACACTTTTATACAGAGCGATTTGCAAATGAGGACAATTGAAGCAACAAAAGAGCAATGATATACAAGTGCTATAACAAGTCTCCGTTAGCTTAAGGCAGTACATGTTGCAAGTGTTTTTTTTTATCATATAATACATAAAAGGAAAATTGATAGAATAGAAAAATAGAGCAAGCTATTGTCATTTCAAATGGTTTTTAGCCCTAAATAATATGCCACTTACCTCCAACTAAAGCTGCATCTAAAATCTATCTTTATTTAGAACAAATCATGACGCATACCTCACCCAACAACACACACACACACACATGCATTTATATTTGTCTGTACTGTATAAGCTTATTGCTCTATTTTAATATTTTACAAAATAACAACAGTTAAGGTTCAATGTTTAGCACCTGAGACGTGTCCATGTCTGTCAATATATCTCATGGTATCTTTACCTCAATTAATTAGGCTTTGCCAGAATAATTTATTGTATAATTTAATTAAATAAATTGAAATGTTTTTCAAACTTGTTTTTATTATTTTTAACAAAAAGCAGATCCTTGTTACAGTACATGCTAATAATAGAAGCAAATAGGGATTTTGTAAAGGTTTTAGAAGGCCAAATTGTAAATATTAAAGGCGTTTTATTTGAAGTTTGCTGGGTTTTTTGTTATTATTTAAGTGAGAGATGAGTCAAAATAACTTTTTGTGTCACTGACACTATGCTGGAGTTGAATTCATATAAATCCAAGAACAGTCCTGTAAAGCTCTTCTCAGTACAGTTGTGTCTTCTTCTTTTTTTCCCTGCAGAGTTTGATGCGCTGACCCGTTTGGGGATACCTGATCCAGTCAGCTACATAAAGAAGCGGTTTAAGTCTAGCAAACTGCTTTTTCTTAAATCTGCATGTGTTGGCAGAGCCATCATGGATACGCTGGAGGCCTCAGTGGAGGAAACTATTAACTCTGCCACTTGGGTCGACCTACAGGTACAGCCATGCAACATTTATTTTTATTATGTTTTTTTAAATGGAGAAATACCTCCATTAATGTTATGTACATTTCTTGTTTAGCCAATGATCCCAAGTAGTCTGTCTGACAAAGATGTAGGAATTCTGCTGAATGAAGTGTTGCGGGGCATGAATGTGCAGTCCAGTGCAAGGCTTCTCTCCACTTGTGTGGTCAGCGAAAAATTTATCACAGGATGCATCAATTTGTTTGATGATATTATGCAACAGAAAGCACAAAAGGTATGCAAGCTTTTTCTGTACTCTACACACCTGGAGTACCTGCGCACATCACATAAAAAAAGTCCAAAAACTTTTTAATGTTACAGACCAAAAAATAATATTTCAAAATTGTCTATGTCCCAGGTACATAAAGTAGCATTAATAATAAACAAGATAATTGAATAATTTAAATTCCTGTTGTTGGGTAGGTCACCCACAGATGTCAGTTTCATTAACAGGTCATTATCGTTAACTAAAACAAAGACATTTAAAACATAATTGTTCATTAAAATAATTATAAAATTAAAATATTCAAGTATGATTTAACAATCAATAAAAACTATATTTAATAAAAACAAATTTAATCAAACTGAGTAGTAATAATAAAATGACAGTAACAGATTTACTAAACATTAAACTAAAATGAAATGTAAATATATAAATTGAAAATATTAATGTTACATATTAACAAATAACAAGACACAGTGTTGCTTACAGAATGAAACAGCATAACTGTAGACTAAAACATTTGAAGGGTATTTTCACTGGATGTTTCACTTCTCTCTTTTATCTAAAGGAAGTGAAGAATAACCCAGTGTTTCTGATAACGGAGGATGATGTCAAACAAGCATCAGTTTTGTTGGAGTCTTCAGCCTCTTCAAAGAAAGACAAACGAGACGAACGCCGGAAGAAGGCTTCAGGTTGAGAGAGTTGTTGAGCTCAATTGTTATACATCACTCAGTGTTTTTTTTTTTTTTTGGTGGGGTTTTTTTTTTCAGTAATTTTGATAACTTGCAATAGTTTTTAATTGTTGAAGTAGTAATTGCTGTTGATTTAAAAAAAAATAAATAAATAAATGAAAGCTTGCTGTTGGCGTTTCGTGTTCCTCAGAAGGCAGTGGAAGTGTGAAAGGAGGTGGAGGCGGAAACGCTCGAGAGATCCGAATTCGCAAAACAAAAAAAAGGGGGAGAAGGGAGGAAGACAGTGATGACGAGACGACACACACATCTCAGGGTATGAACACAGAGGTGTCAGCTAATAAAATTTGCTTTAGTTGGTTAATGAGGTATCGTTCGTTTTTAAAACAGCCTGAAAACATTCTGATTCATCATATTGATTCTTATTTTTTTGTGTTGTTTCATTTGTGGTTATAGGCCGAAATAAGCAAGGAGACATACCCTTTCTCTCAGTGGAGGAGATCATGGAGGTGCTGGGGGAGAACGTGTGTGACAGCTCTGAGGAGATGCTGCAGGAACTAGCAGAGCAGATACAAAGGTTCAAACCATGATATTCAAGCATATGGAGACAAAATAATTGGAGTAGTTTGGAGAAAAAAATATTGCATTAATGATATCTTGTTAGTGTTGGTCTGAGCAGATGCATTAACAGCTGTTGATTCAAATTTAAATATTTATCTCAACAAATTTTCATACAGAACATTCAGTTTGGTGTAAACACACCTTTGTTGCCTTTTCACAAAATTTAAAAAATCTAATTACACAACCTACAAAACTTTTTTTTTTTGCCAGACCATTAAGCAAAATGTACCAGGAAGTGGTCAGTGCAGCTTTTATGTCCACAAGTTCAGCCGGGGCAGGAGGGAGTCGCAAGAAAAACATGAAGGATCTTCAGGAGGAGATCACTAACTTGTACAACAACATTCGCCTCTTTGAGAAAGGAACCAAACTCTTCTCAGGTTTGTGTCCATCTCAGTTGTTCATCTCAAAACACACTGCAAACTTTCAGTCATCAAGTGTACACAATGTGAAGTGACAGCATTGTGATTGTCTGTCCTCCCCTAACTTTTGTGCTTTTTTTTTTTCACACTAGATGAGACGCAGGTTTCCATTGCCAAGCATGTTTTGAAGACTGTATGTACGGATGCAACCAATGTGCTTCTGAGCTTTGTGGCAGCTGAGCATATGACCTCGGACAGCTCTAATTCTATCACCAGTGAGGTACAACCTACTGCTATTCCATAAATCACATTGCATGAAAAATAATTCCATTCTGCTTTTTTATTAGTAGATTTGGTAGAACTGAACCCTGGACAAACAAATATAATACATACACAGTTGCCATAAATAGTTTTGTGTTTGCCAAAGAAGGGGTTTGGATGTAGAAGAAGATCATCAACACTGTGGCTAAGAGATGAAGCCGTAGACATGAACTCTTTCTGATTCTCCAGGAAAAGCATCTTATAGTTGAAATTGACTGGGAAAAAAAAACTAATTTAGATGGAAAAATGATGATAAGTGTTGTGTCTGTTTGTTACTGTGTTGCAGATCAGGTTGAAGATTCTGGGAAAGCTCTCAGATGAAGTTAAATCTCCTCTGATGAAACTACACAACAGTCTCAATGGAAAGGTGTGTTTGATGACAACATAGAATCACAGAACTACAATTTAAGGTCATTGCATACTGAGTTTCAAATAAAAAAATATATACCTCACTTTTAGAGTCTGCCTCCAAAACCTTTGTCCTTCATAAAATTCGGATCAGGTTAGATTTTTGATTGGAATGGATGAAAAAAAAAAAATTATGCAGACTCAGTGTGCAAGGACCTTTTTACAGTTCTGCACATCTCCTGCCCATTGCATGTTTTTATTAATATTTGAGTAATTTGATAATGCTCTTAGCTATGAATAAAATAGAGTATCATGTTTAAATCCATTCCAAAGAATTCCACAGATTTTTCCTAAAATGAACGGATAAACAGAAATATCATACTATATATTTCATTACATTTTACTGTCAATTTTCATAGGTTGGAAGAGCAAAGTAATAGGTATTTGTTTTTTGCAGGCCATTGAAGACTTTTTGTTATGTTTGGAGATGAGTGCAGAAGAGTGTGGGCTTCTTCTGAAAAAAGGCGACAAGAAAAGAGAAAGGTATAATCCCCAGCACTGCACCGTTATTGATCTTCTGCAGTAATCAACAGTCTGTTTTTATTATTCTTCAGTCATATGCGTTGCACTGCCGTGTTGTTCAGTAAAAGCTGATGTCTATCAAAACTGGATGCAACAGTGACCGTTACAAATCATTTGGACTTTGTGTCAGTTCATCATAAATAGAACGAGACATCAATTTGCACCGCGGCCAGATCTAGTGTAGACAGCATGAGTGTTTATAATAGGTTTTAATGTCTTGTATTGTGTAGACACAGTGTTGTGGTGCCATGTCTGTGTGTATGATAACACATACTTTATACAAAACTTAGCTTTTAAAAAACACTTTTCGTTTACTTTTCAAGCATAGCCATGTCAAGTCACCTTTTTTTAATAGCAGCTTCACTCTATTAAACAGGAAAGTAACAGAATCAATTAAATTTTTGATTGATTAATTTTTATTGAATTTTTTATTTTAACTATGGCGATTTATTGAGTTTACATATGGTCGATGCATGTATGTGTGTGCAGGCAGGCTCTCTTTGTACACCGCCAGGCTCTGTCCGAGCAGCTGAGGGATACAGAAGACCCTGCTCTTGTGCTGCATCTGACCAGCATCCTCCTCTTCCAGAACGTTACACACTGCATGCTGCATGCACCTGGACGCTGTGTGCCGCATATCATCGGCTTCCTGCAAAGCAAGATCTCTGAGGTAGCAATGTGTGCCCTAAAGCTAAAGTAAAATCCAGCTTTGCAAAAAAATCAAATATAAAATAACTATTATACTAGAGATTTTTGGTTAGTCAGAGTCATTGCACATACCCTATGGGAAAACATTGCTAAATATAAATACTGAAATTCATATGTGAACCTGGACCACAAAACCAGTAATTTTCTGGAAAATATTTGGCTAAGATACAGCTATTTGAAAATTTGAGGCTGCAGAAAAATGTAAATATAAAAATTCGCCTTTCAAGTGAAATGCTTAGCAAGGCATATTACTAATCAAAAATGAAGTTTTGATATATTTTATTGATATATTATTATTTATTGTAGGAAATTTACAAAATGACTTCATGGAACATGATCTTTACTTAAAATTCTATCTTGTGGCACCATGACAAGTCTACAGAAACAAAAGGTGTGTGTGTGTGTGTGTGTGTGTGTGTGTGTGTGTGTGTGTGTGTGTGTGTGTGTGTGTGTGTGTGTGTGTGTGTGTGTGTGTGTGTGTGTGTGTGTGTGTGTGTGTGTGTGTGTGTGTGTGTGTGTTTTAGGAGCAGCACAAGCTGTTGTCCCAGTACCAGAGTCTGGTTGTCAAGCAGCTGGTAGTGCAGGGTCATGGCCTGGAGAAGAAGAGCAGTCTGGGAGAAGAAGCCGAAGACGGTCCTGTTGTTTCTGATGATGCGGAGGGGCTTCAGAAGGAGCTTCACACTCTCACCAGAGACATTAAAAACATCATCCTTTCTCAGAGAAAACCATCTGTCAATGAATAACACAGTTGTTCGCAACAACCCCAGCCATTAATGTTATCTGCTACATCATGTATTAGAGCTCTAATTTTAAATCTGTGAAATAAACAGACTGAATTCAACCTTTCAACACATTTCCTTTGAGAAGCAGCAAAAAAAGTGATATTTTTGTGCTTTACTGACAAAAGTGTTTTTTTCTGTTCAAAGCCCTTCGGCCCAAGCTGACAATGAACATGATTTGGGAAATAATTGTTAATATTTGCCAGTTATTTTGCATACATTTGAATTGTATCTTGTCTATGAACCATGAAAGTCCAATTGGAGTTAACAACACTTCTGTTTGTGATTGTAAAATCATAGATGACCTGCTGAGGTGCTTAGTCTTTGTGTAAATAGAAATGATTTATAAGACAAACAGCAACAAAAGACAGACTCCTAAATAAATGCCAAACATTTAAATGTGATGTATTGGTGTACGTGACATTTACATAGATCTCAAAATAACTTTAATTGGTAACAGTATATGAATAATATACTGATAATAGTATTATGAACAGTTCCATATGATACATTCAAACATAAAGTGCTGTAATAAACTCTGTATTGCCAAATATTGGTGATTATTGTTTCTCAAATATTACATCTGGCCAGAAAATGTTAAGCGCTACTAATTATTTCACTAGCAGGTCTAAAGACCCACCATGAGGCTGTGTCAGATTATTTTTTTTTAAGCAGATTGAACAAAAGGCACAAACTACAGTAAAATATTAAGTAATCAATCTGCTACACTTTACCAAATTTGTAATATAGATATGTTTGAAAAAGAAGTTGAATATGTTTATTTTATTGGGCAGGGTTAACCCTACAAAATTCTTTTCACTGAATATTTTTAGATGTAATCTTCTTCATAATTAACATTTTCCTTATTACCTGTCAAACTAATTGCAAATGTTTTACAATACTGTTACATTTAACTAGTTACTCCCCAATACTGCAAACAGGGTAAACCCTAATAGACCTGCCATTTGAAAATGCTATTCACTTCACCGGTCAGTAGTTTCAATATTATCATCATTACACGAAACATGAATTTACATTTTATTAAAAAATAAGAATTGCACCAAACAGTAAGAACATTGCCTCCTTTTTCAGATCACAATTGGAATCGGGTACAAATCAGTTAATTAAAGAGAAGCCCACACCTGGTATATATGGGCATGAGCATTCAAATACATCCTGCAATCATGGCAAGAACAAAAAAGCCATGAGCCATGTAAAAAGTGCATCTGGAAAATAATTGTATGACTTTGGCCTGAGGCATGCTGGGATAGACTCCAGCACTCGCTGCGACCATACACTGGATAAACGGCCACAACAAGATAGACAAATGTAATATCTACGGGAGCACTTATGATTTCAGAGTCTATAAATATAACAAACAACAAGCCACATAATTATGATTTCACACCCGCCCACATTCCTGCAACCTGATTCAAATGTGCTGTAGTCTAAATGGATATTTTCTCGCAAAAAGTATTAACACTGTATGTACATGTAATGGGCATCAATTATAAATATCCACTGATTGCCCTAAAAGCACATCAAGTAGCAGAAAAAACAATATATTTGACGGTTTTTGAAATATAATTATTTACTTGAGAACCGTATTTACGTTGCTGCATGCATTTAATTTGTCCAGCAGAAAGATTTTTTACATCCGTGATTTATGATTTATGACTTGACTTGTGAATCTTGTCCCTCGCAAAAACTCTTTTAGCTGTTGTACCAAATTTAATTCAAGTTCTCTTCAAACTGTTTTGAATCAATGTCAATGTAGTGTAAGTCACCATTATTTATATAGAGCTTTACAGTATTAAACATGAATCTGTGTAGTGCTTTTGGTTGAAAGCCCTGTGCAGTAGGGCATTAAAGCTGTGATTTCTTTATGTAAAGCTCCAGGATCTTTGCAGGATGA